>NC_064850.1:104524482-104824482 GCF_024139225.1 Suncus etruscus | reverse complement strand
CCCTCTTCAATAAATGTTATTTAGGCAAGAAGGACCTGTTGAATGTGGTTGGATATAGACCTCTACTGCATATTTAAAAGGTGGCTTTAGTAATTTAAATCTCTTCCCCCAAAATATTAATTAGGTCTAGAGATTATATCTAGAGATTAGTTTGGACATAACCTCATGCAATAGTCTGAGTTTTTTAAAGACCATGGGTTGGGGCAGGAATGATAGTAGGGAGTTTGCTTTGCACACAGCAACTCAGGACAGACCCGTGTTCGATCTCTGGCATTCTATACGGACCCCTGAGCCTGCCAGGAGCGATTTCTGAGCACAGAGCCAAAAGGAACCTCTGAGCGCCGCCTTGTGTGGCCCAACAATTAAAACAAACAAACAAACAAACAAAACACCTTGGATTACTCCACATTAAAGAATGCATATTTGTGTTGATTATTTATATCAAAGTATCAGATAACAAAAAGATAAAAAAACAAAGCTTATTTTAAGAAAGAGAGACTCAGTTTAAACCTGTATGGTAACTGGTTTTATTAAAAAGAATTTCTTCTTATTCTCAAGTAAAATTGAGTTATAGGATAAATTACATAATCAGCATTATATGGATTCTCAAATATTACTGTCTAAAATCCAGAAGAGCAAACACTGTTTTTTTTTTTTTTTACCTTCTTAGCTCTCTCGGTCTGATTAATAAGTATTGACAAATTGAAAAGCAGATTGGCAAACAGTCACCAGCAGTGATCATTTAATGTATTTTTATTGCTATACTAAATGTTCATTATCAAATATTATGTCACTAGTATAAAAAAAAACCCAGAATGGACAAATTAGTAATAAGTAAATAAAATAGTTCTTTTGTATAAGTCTTATGAAGTTTTATCTAGAAAAATTAGTGTTCTATCATAGGTAGTATATATTTTCATGTTCTTTGCTTTAAACATGGAGCTATGGTAGGCATGTCTTAAGAGATGAAGGAGTGCGAAGGTAGAGGACACCCATCAACCCCACCTTATCCTTCTCAGAAATGAAGCCACATTTGCTTCTGAAATGTTTACTAACAAGCCAACTTCCCTGAGAACAATAAGTCAACCTTAACAGGCTTCTTTTTTGCTGTTGTTGCAGGTAGGAATATGGAATTCTCATAACTACTGAGTTTTGACCCTTTCTGATCCCCTGTGTTATTACTATTATGGCCATACTTTCAGCACTTTGTTCTAATTATAACGCATCCAAAATTATTTTCGCCTCATTCCTGGACATTCTAATACTTTTTCATTTAACTTCTCATCATGTCTTTCCTTTGTTCACCAGAAATCTCTGGAGTAGCTGCATTCCATGTAAACCATGAAGAGCAAGGAACTGACCATCTTGCACTCATTTATGTAGATCAGTAAAATATATTCTTGCTTATTGATCGAGAGATTGCTGAGAGTAGGGTCCTTACCATGCTTGTGGGTCAGTCCCCAGCATTCCATATGGTCTCTGAGACCCTGGCATCACAGGTGTGGCCCAAAATTCGGGGGGGGGGGATTTTAAAAATTAAAAATATATAGTCCAGGTTCAGATAGAAGAAAATATATATAGTCCCTTCCATAGAAAAAAGTATATATATCTACATATATAACTATATAATCAAATACTAAATTTGCTATATACCCTTGAAGTGGTTTATTAACATACATGTAGGGCAGTGACTCTAAAAGCAGATTTTTTGGTAGTTTTTGGGTCACACCTGGCAGAGATCAGGGATAATACTGGTTCAGTGCTCAGGGATCACTCCTGAGCGATTTAAGAGAACTATATCAGGCTTTGGGGATTGAACCAGGGTCAGCTGTTTGCAAGGCAAGTGCCCTACCAGCAGCACTATGACTCTGACCCAACAATTATAAGCAAAATTAATAGGAAAGAAAAAGAAAATTCTGTAACCAGGGGTCTAAATACTGTAAATATACAAATCAAGTTGAATTAAAAACATTGTAGTTGGATACAAATAACTAAAATGCAAATGTGTTGAAATTGCATTATTAGAAGTAAATTAACTATTTACTTTCTGTTAATAATTTATGAAAATTGAAATTGTGGAGTGATGCATTTGTTAAATCCATCCTGACAGAGCTTAACACCTTCTGATATACAAATATCAACTATGACAGCCACAAATTTGCATGAAATTAAATTTAGTTCGTGGACACTAACACTTTTCATAAATCCAATAAATAAATTAAAGGAAAAATGGTAAGTGTGCCAATAATGAGTAAGTCTAATTCTAATATCAGTTATTTTTGGACCATAAAACATAAATTTGTTTGAGTTGTCTCTCAAATTTTTAATGTCAGTGGTTTAATTTAGTCATTAATATTAATTGCTCTTAAAGTAATTATATTCAGCCCTGGGAATAAACTTTTCAGACAAATTTTTCTACCAGTTTAAGATCAAACATTAGAGGCGAAAAGAAAACAACATCTGCTAAATTGTAAATGAGCTCTTATTGTATAGAAATCCTTTAAAGAAAGATATATTTAGGGTCAAGTAAATAATGAAACATACTTTATTATACCTATTTGTTCTTAAATGCTTTTGTAAATTTAGGGATTTTTAATGAAGAAGCAACAATACAGACAACAGAGGTCACCAAGTACAGAAATTATTATTTCTAAACACCTGAGTGTTTTTGTCTGCCTTAACGTGTAGAACTGTGGCAATCATTCTACAACTTGGATGGGAAGATCCAGAAGCAAATTCATGTACTATTACAGGCTTCTTGTGTATTAGCAGGGTTATGAAGGGGCTTGTGGAAGATTAAAATGTTTGCCATTTAATCTCCTTTAAGGAGACTTCTCTATGACTTGCAGCCAAATACATTTTTACCTGGTGACATCCTGCTTCAAAGTAATTTCATAAGGTGAAATAGAATTTTCCAGAGAGCTGACAATATCATCAGAACTGAAAAATTCAGGGAAAAAACTGCAATCAGAAGTCCAGTCAAGAGAGTTTGATACCAGAAGAACCTGTCAGTAGAGATGAAAGCTTTTACTTGTTTGAAGCACTTTTTATATCCTCTCTTAGAGAGTAATTAAGAGGAGCAAAAGAAGCATGAATGGGGAAGGACTCTGCCAGGAAATGTAGTGTGAGAGTCAAGTAAAGAGTAGGAGTGGTTGGTGGAAAAAGCTCCACATTCTTTAGGCACCAGAGTAATGAGTGGTGGATAGATTGTTTTGTTTTGTTTTTGTTTGAGAACCACACCAGCAATGCAAAGGGCTTAATCTTGGTTCTGTGCTTGAGGGACCATACAGATGGTGAAAATAAACACAGGTGGAACCATTCAAGGCAAAAATCCTACCTGCTGTATTATTTTCATAGCCCACTAAGTATTGTGTTGAGAAAGAAGTCATAGGTCCAAGGAATTCTAAATTACTTTATATATTGCAGAGATAATAGGCAAATTAAAACATGAATTCTACTGATATAAATAGAAGTAACAAGAAATGATAATATTCACATCAACTTGGCTTATCTCATTTTATACCTTGGCAATAACCAACATCCATCTTGTTCATTAGAATAAAAGGTTCTAATTTTGACTTTTGCTTCTGTTATCTGTGAGATGGGTAAAAAAAACACTGTAAACTAACATGAAACATTTTTATTCATTCTTTGAGCAATTTCAGATACCACCTCTGTCTTTACCGCTTCCTACTATAATGTTGGTTTTTGCTGTTATACCTTTCACAATATGTTTTACATTATGTACATTTGACAAGGATGATTTTAGGTCTACTCCTTACCTAATAAATTTTAAATAGACCTAGGACATACAATAGGAAATGTAGATATAATAAAGAATAACTTTCAGGGCTAGAGCCCTACAATGGGTAGGGCACTCTCTTCATTCTACCAATCTAGTTTTGTTCCTTAGCATCCCATGTGGTCCCCTATGCAGCACCAGGAGACTGAGTGCAGAAACAGGTGTTCCTGAGCATTGCTGGTTGTGCCCCACCCAAAGAAAAAGAAATGGCTTACATAACACCTCAGCACACCCAACAGCCTCTGGAACTTGGTGGAAGCTCGCAGAACCTAGTATTGCTAAGATAGCAGCAGTGTAACAGAAAAATATTGGAAAGATTCAAATTTTTTTATCAATAACTTGCTGCATCATAAGTGAAAATTTTCATGAAAAATTATATGAAATATCTGCTGAATATTGTATTATGAAATTGAATTTGTTTACAAATTACATAAAGTAACATCTCCAATCTGTCAGAAGAAAGTTAAAAAGAAAATGGAGGATGACCTACTAATGGCTACACTAGGCTACAGTGTTGAAACTCATCATAGGATAAAAAGAATTCTGAACTGTAATCTGTAACTCTGGCTTATGCATAGTAAAATAATATGTAAGCTATGAATAAACAAATGGAAAAACATCAATAGATAAAAGAGGTTGAAGTAATGAGTCAGGGGAAGGAATTTGTTCATGCCAAAGCTCTTTGATCAGAGAAATATATAATATCTAAGGAAACATTGAAAATAGAAGGAACAGGACCATGTTAAGCTTATCCAATTACTATAAGTTGATTGTAAGCATAAAGGTAGAGTGAAAAGAATGGTTGACAGCAGAAATTAAGCATTATTGTCATGTTGCAGACTTAAGTTAATGAAAATAGACATGGGATCTCAGGGGAACCTGGTAGTGAGCAGAGATGCAGTTTTACAAAGAAGGTGTATTGAGTATTTTGCACCTAATTTGCCTCCCCTGAATGCTAGAGTTACAATGATATGATGAAAGTAAATAAGGAATTAACCTACATGAATTAGTAAACCAAAATAAATAATCATATGCATGAAAATAACATAATGGATAAAAATTAGTATCAGTATCTGTCCAGAATTTTTAAATAAATAATGTTATAAATAAATATTAGAGATATTTTTATGATGAAGTTCAACAGAAAGTTGAAAGTACCTGATACACGCATTACGTTGGCTATGTGAAGTGCACACATATTTAATTTGTTATATTTAATTTTTAATTTTCTATAGTCACCAGGGTCTGTGAAGCTATGTATCCAGGAATCAACATACAGATATGACTCTACTGTCTAGTGATTATTATTTTGGTGATAAAACAACTCAGAATCTTCTATTGTATTCATTTCAATGTAAAGTTTCTCTGTTCCGTTTCTATTTTTTGATACCACGGTTTGTGACTAATTCTATTATCTGTGATTCCTACTTAGACTTTTATTGCCTCTCTCTATACTGCTGTGGGCTCCTGAAAATTCTTGTTTTAATTATTTGAATGTGATAAGATTCCATCTAAAGAACTTGTATTTGAAAAAAAGCTCATAAAATGAAAACTCTTAGCTGCAGTTTGTTTCAAGGCCAGATCTTTGGATCAGTTGTGTCTACCCAAAGTAGTGAAGTTAAATGTCATCACACATAATGAACTATAAAAAACCATCAGCTATATCTTCATCCAGAGAAGTAGAACATGACTTAGTTACCAAGAACATCAAAATTAATATTAATTAAATATTAATAATTAAATTCTATTATCCAACTCAAATATCCTTTCCTTTTGTTCCCATTTTCTAACCAAGCCTCACCCTCTATTTCACCTTGGGTTTCCCCTCTCAACACCAATAATACTAGATTTGTCATTTATACATTAAAATGCACTAATGTAGCTAATTTAGTTTTCGCTTTAGCTGAAATCACAAGACTATTGATTTCTACTTTCCTTATGAGATGCTAGTAATCAGCCAAAAATAATGCATTACTAAAGGAAGAATTACTTCCCAAGAGAAGTAAAGTAAGCTTGAAATATCTGAGGCCCAACCTAAGGTTAATGTCAGTTCATGATGGTATTAATTAAGAAAGAACTATTTTCTCTGCCTTCTATACTATCTCTACTCATTTTCAAACATTGAAGGATTCAGAAACAGCAGTGTTGCTAAACAGAAGGCTAAAAAATGGATTGATACGGAACAGGAGTGGTAGTAAAGTATTTAGGTCACTTGCCTTGCACACATCTGACACAGGTTTGAATCCCAGTACCCCAGGTGGTCCAATGAGTCTATTAAAAGTGAACCTCAGTGCAGAGCTAGGAGTAAGCCCTGAGTTCTACCAAGTGTCTGCCTTTTCCCAAAAGGATTGATAAATATAAAAGGAATAATACCCAATTATGAATCTTTCTCACTAAAGAAATCCAAGTTGTAGTAGGCATAAAGTAACGAAGTGAACTAATTTTATTTTTTTAATAAAATTTAAAATTTTTATAATAATTATGGAAATGCTAATTACCTATTAAAAATTTTATTTAAAACAAAATTGAAAAAATGGTTTACTTAGTTTTCTTAATTTCTATCAAGTGGAAGACAGGATGGGTCATAAAGAATAAATTAAATTTTCTAATTTTGTTTTTGTTTTGGGATCACATCAGGAGGTACTCAGGGGTTATTCATAACTCTGCACTCAGAAATCATCACTAGCAGATTCTTGGAACTATATAGGATGCCCAAGATAAAACCTGGATCAGCCGCATACAGTGAAACATCCTATCCACTGTTTTTGTCTCAACCCTAATTTTTTATTTTAAATTGAAAGAAGAAACAAAAGTCCTTTATAACAGCCTATGAGTCCTCTTTGCTCAAAACAAGAAATCCATATTCATTATACCAGATCATATTCAGCTTTGGTTTAATATATTTTATAGTATTTTGAACTGAAAAGGAGGACTACTACAACATTTATCTCTAACTAGGAAATTGATAATAGCCAAAATTATCCACAAATACTCACCTCTGTGTGTCTTATTCTAATTTAAATTTGGACATATTTGCTTTTTATTTCACGTATTCTGACAGAAAAAAATTTGAGAAAAGCTTCTTATAAGTCCTACATCTGTGCATAGGATTCTGGGAGTTCTAACTGGATCAAGATCACAGAGCAGCAAATCTCTCGACCTCATTGGTTCATTTTCATCTAATTGTTAGCAACATGAAAACCCATACTCTTCTATTGACTCTTCACTTTGTCTTCCTTTTGAATTCATGCCAAATGGACTTCCTTTCTCCAAAATTACTGTTGAAAATGTTACCAAAGACTCCTCTCTTTCTAGGTAAAGGTTAATATTTTGTCTTCACTTGAAATGACTTAGCGAAAGCTTTTGGTATAGTTTGACAGTTCCAATTTTTGGAAACTCTTCCAGGACACTATGTAGGATGATTTTCTATCATTCTCCTTTGCTACTTCCTCTACCTTCACCAACTATTAAAATAAGGATCTTTAAATCAATGACAATGAGAAAAGTCTTTGTATTTTCTTTTAATTTACACACTGTGATTACAAAGTTGTTGAGCATAAAGTTTCAGAACATTCAATGTTCTCAACTCCAGTCCCACCACCAGTATCCTCATTCTTCCAACAATGACTCCAGGTTCTCTTCTACTTCTCACCTGTCTCCTTGACAAACACATTTTTTGTGTGTTCATTGATACGTGAATTTTATTAAAATATCTTTTAAATGTTAGTCATTCTAAACTACATAGCTACAAAATTATTTATTATTAATTAATAATTTCAGGTATACCATATTCCAGAAATTACCCCTTCATTAGTGCCCACTTTCCTCCAAAAACATTCCAAATTTTTAAATCTCTAAATATTCTGTCTTTTATATTTTTAACATGACTTTGTTTCTTAATTTATGACTTTTGTCCTGCTGGCTAAGAAGTTATCCTATTTCAAGAAATATGAAGTATAACAAGGAAAGCCTCTTCAACAAGAGGTGCTGAGAAAACTGGTCAGCTACATGCAAAAAATTATCTGAAAATTTTGTGTACTTTCTGAATAAAAGTCAAATAAAAATTTATTAATTTCCTTAACAGAAGACTAAAACCACAAGGTACATAAAGAAAAATGTAGGCAGGGAATTACATAACATAAAATCTAAAGAAATTTTTAAGGATAAAACACTACTTACCAAGCAAATGGAAGCAAAACTAAAGAATTGCAACTACAAAAAACTTCAACTCAAAGGAAACAGTGACTAGTATACAAAGATTGCATAGGGGTTAGGAGAAGCTATTCCCCCAATATCCATTTGATAAGGAGTTAATATCTAATATATAAGCCAATAGTACAGCTTACCAAAAAAAATCTAACCCCATTCAAAAATGTTAAGAGATGAACAGAAACTTCCTCAAAGAAGAAATACAGCATCTCAAAAGGCACATGAAAAATAATCTTTATATCATTAATCATTATGGAAATGAAAATCAAAACAACAATGAGATATCAATTATAGCAGAGTTGACACAAATTATTACAAAGTACACAACAACCAATGCTGGTGTGAATTCAGGAAGAAAGAAACTTACTGCTGGAGGGAATGTAAGTGATCCATCATTTTGGAAAATAATATGGACATTTCTAAAAAAAATCTATAAATTAAGTTTCCATATCACTCAGCAATACTGCTCTGGGACAAAAAAAAATGCAGAAATGTGCCTGCACTCCTATGTTCATTGCAGTTCTATTCACAATAGCCAGAATCTGGAAACAATCCAAGAATATTTGTGTGAATAAAGAAATAATAGTACATCTTCACAATGAAAGGCAAAATGAAGTAAAGAAATTTACTTATAGGTGATGGATATGGAGAATATTACCCTGTGTGGCATGAATCAGAAGGATATGTATAAGCATAGAATGATTGTGCTCATTTGTGGGATATTTTTTATAAAAGGGGGATAGTATAGTAATAATACCTAGAGACAAAAAATAGAGACATGGACCAGGAGGACTAACTAGACACTGGTAGAAAGCTTGCCACAAAGGGAGAGTACAGTTTGATCAGAGAAGAGACCACTATGACAATAAAAGTTGGAAATGATCAGTGGACAATTACTGAATGGAGATAAATTGATATGCATGATATCACTAGAGTAACAATATTGCAAATGACAGAGCCTAAAAGATCAAAAGAAAGAGATGGATGGAGAGAGAGAGAGGATAGAGAGAAAGAGAAAGAGAGAGAAGAAGAAAAATTTCTGCCATAAAGGCAGGCAGTGGGGAGCTGGGGTAGGAAGGCAAAAGAGATGTAAGACAGAAAATGTACAAAACTGTGGACATTGGTGGCTGGAAGTGTGCATTGGTGAAGGGATGGGTGTTGGAATATTGTAGGACTGAAAAACAATCATGAACAAGTGTGTTAATAAAAAAAACAGACATATTTTTAAACAAATACATTTTAAGCCATGCTTACAGTGTTCTCAGTCTAGTGACTTAAATATAAATAAAGACCTCACCTCTTCACCACAAATTGTCACAGGACCCTGCACTTTATATCTATGAGCTGCCCTTCTCACATCGTCCCACCACCTGCCATTTCTCTCATTATTGACATTTTCCATTTCTGTAATCTTGAGCCAATGGTTTGCCCACTTCTAATACCTTTCATTCATATATACATATAATAACATATATACATATATGTTATATAACATATAATAATAACATATATACATCTGTATGTATATATGCTATTTTTATAGCACAGATCAGTGAGAACATTTAGTACTTGTCCTTTCACATAACATGAGATCCTTTAGTTCTATCAAGTCATATGAGATCATCATTCCTTGTAAAGTTCACTCTTTTTTGGCATGACATTCAGCTTTATACATAAAATTCTCCAGTAGTGGGAAAAAATTTCCAGTATTGTATAACTCTAGGTCATACTTCTCTTTTATTCTAGGTTCAAAGAGAAATGACCTAATGTAAATTAATTACTCTAGGAGGCCAAATTAACATTTCAACATGTAAAGACCAATTGTGTAATCTTTTTTCTAAACTTCATACATTCATTTTCTTTGTTATGGTTGCCAATGGCAACAGCAATTTTCCAGTTACTTAGTCTTTAAAACTTGGCGTTATTTTTCGATTCTCTATTTGATACTTTACCACTCTTTCATTTAAAAAATTCTTTAAGGTATAACTGACTCTGTCATCAAGTATTACAATGTCTCACCACCCTATCAAAAGTTAATATCAGGGGCCAGAGTGATAGCATAATGGTACAAAGTTTGCCTTGCAAGAGGTTGATCTGGGACTGACCTGAGTTCAATCCCAGGCATACCATATGTCCCCCGAGCCTGCCAGGTGCGATTTCTGAGGGCAGAGCCAGAAGTAACCCCTAAGCGCCCCCAGGTGTGGCCTCCAAACGAAAAACCAAAAAAAAAGTTGATATCAACTTTGGTCTTACTTATAGATATCTATATAATGACCCATCTCTTGATTTTATACTTTTATTTGGGCCTTTTAAAAGATGCTTAAGTGACTCAGAATCAAGTGTCCACAAACCCTCATACTATTTTTATTTTTGAAAATACATCAAATTACTATTCTGCATAAATATTCTGATGACTTCCATACTATGTGAAATAAAATTCTAACAGTATGTTCAGACCTAGATTATCTACTTCTATTTTTGTTTTGCTTTTTTTTACATGATATTATTCCTAATTCTTTCCTGCTCTATTGAATATTTTTCAGTCGCGTTGGCTATTTTTTGTTCCGTGAAAGTGTGGCATATGTAGATTCTAGGATAGTTTCCTTGCTATCCACTATACCTAAAAGGGTCTTCCTTGAGAGAGCTACTTAGAATATTCCTTCACCTCTTGAAATTCCTCTCTTTCTCTTTTTAAGTATGACTATAGTATAGATAACATAATTACAACAATGCTATTCTTATGGATTGGATGCAAATAACTGACTTATCTACTCCAGGAGTGACCAAGACCCTCTACCACCTACTTACTAGATTTATAACCCTAAATCTCTTCTCAAAAAGTCTTCTTTGTCTACTCAGTTTGAAATTGCAACTTTCACTCTAAACTTCATCATCTTTTGCTTGTTTTATTTTTGTTTTATTTTATTTTATTTATTTTTGTGGGGCACTCTGATGGTGCTCAGAATTACTTCTGGCTATGCACTCAGAATTACTCCTGGTGGGCTTGGAGATCATATGGGATGCTAGCGGTCAAACTTGGGTTGACTGGATGAAAGGCAAACACCTAACCCATTTTTCTACTATCTCATTCCTATTCACTATCATGTAAGTCACATCAGAGAGAAAATTTTTGGAGTCAAATCATTATATAGGTATTAGATTGAAAATCAAGCACATAGTTAGCACTCAAAAATATTTAAATATCAAGTTTATGCATTGCCTTACTCAGACCTGACACATATACCCACACTCACCCCCCTACACAGACATATATTTATAAAAATTTTTCCTACTTAATATCTTATATTCAACATGCACTTTATAAATTATAATACAATTTATATCTTAAATAATCTGCTAGAGATGGCATATGCCATATGATTCTTCATTGAGCACCAACTGACAGAGTCTGCAAGGAAGCATATCAGAGTCTACTGACAATTGTGATTTTATTCTCGCTAATACTTATGCAAAGGACTGAAAATAATAGTTGCTTGATATACTTTTCAAAAATAAAAATCACATATCAAAATTGAGAAAATTGCATGAAATCATGAAATGAGTTGTGTTAATATTTGTCTAATTTCTCAGGTTTATTTTTTGGTTTGAAAATTTCTTGGTTTAACTAAGAAATATCTCGACAATTATTTCGCCTAATTAAATTGTGAAGTAAAAATTTTCTACTGAAATTGATTCTCCTGAGGACTCATCAAAGATTTATAAGTAGTACTGTGTTATAAATGAATCTTGTATATTGTATAGATCTAAGCAGTCAGTTCAGTAGGAATGGAAGAAAATTATTTAAAAGAGTGAACAGAAGCAATTCTTGTGTTCAAAATACCAGTTTTTAATTGGATTAGCATGACTTACAGAGTTATAAAATTACTCATTATTAAGTTCCAAAATTCCATTTACCTTTATCTCCAGTATCAGTATATTTCATACTCTGGAGAAACAGAGGCTTTTGTACTCTTATCTTCTTTTGGGCTTTGTATTTAAATTTTACTCCCTACTGATATATTAATCTGTATAAATATGAAAATAGCTTCTCATGAGTTATTAAATCACTTCTTCATTGTTGATTTATTTTAAGTTACAGGTGCCTCCTGAAGACTAAAGCACTTACTGCAAAAAGTTGAATCTGACTATTTTAGGCATGTTGTCAGGGAAATGAATTAAATTAGAGACAATTGAGTTAAATTTTAACCCACCTTTAGACTGCCACCTCATAACAAATATTATTAAAGCAAAGAAGAGTCATATATATATATATATATATATATATATATATATATATATATATATATTTGAGGGAGGAAAATTATTTAGAGAATCTTTAGGTTTTTTCATTCATTTATTTCAAGTTATACTAAAAGCTCTGTGGCTAAAGTACATAATAATTCAAATAACTTTTATAAACTTTTGTTTAAATCTTCACAGATATTTAATTTTCAAGAGAAATTGGTAGGCTTTATTAACTAAGACAACTTAAGACTCTTAATAGTTTAAGGGAATTGGCTATTCTCACACAATTGAATTGTCTATATAAAAACCTTCATATTCTGATGCTGAAAGTATGTTTTTCTCACTACTCTTTAGGTTGTCATTTCCAACATGCTTTATGTGATAAAGGATTAATCTAGTATTTATAAACTCTTAATTTCGACAAATTGTACAATTGTGGAGTTTATTCAAACATAAACGTATAAATTTGTTCAATTAGTCAAGATGAGGTTGAATAATATGAAAATATTAAAGCTTCATAGAAAGAATGAAACAAAACTACTATGATTAAAAATATGTGCATCAATGTTTAACATTTTATAACTGAAATTCAACCATGAACAAGTTTGCAACATACCCCAGTCATTCAATCGATATTTATTATTAAAAATATTGGCAAGGAAAAAATGAGAGAACTTATTCATACAAGTATTAATTTATTCAATCGGAGTCTATATGAGGTCGAATAATATTAAAATATAAAAGCTTGGGGCCAGAGGGATAGCATGGAGAGATAGCATGGTGGTTTGCCTTGCATGCAGAAGGATGGTGGTTCGAATCCAAGCATCCCATATGGTCCCCCGAGCCTGCCAGGAGCTATTTCTGGATATAGAGCCAGGAATAACACCTGAGTGCTGCTAGGTGTAACCCCCTCACCCTCCCCCAAAAGAAACAAAACAAAGCAACAAAAAATAAAATATAAAAGCTTAAAAAATAAATGAAGCAAAACTACTACAGTTAAATATAAGAGAATTTTATTACTTTTATTTTAAAAGTTAACAAATTGCCTTATACTCTTCTTACTGATGTGGAATTTGCCCTTGAAAGGGAATAGAAGAATATAGAACTCTTCTTATATGAGAGTGAAAAATCACATATTCTGGATCACAAACTTCTGGTGAAGTTTAGAGAACTTCAGTCTTTAATAGCTTCAGTCTATTTGTTAACAGATTAGCTTCCTTCTGCAAGTTTTAGACAATTTTTCATGAAATCTCAGCAACCCTTAAATTTGTTGATCAACCCCATCTGAAGCAAAGAAAAATGAAGACTTTATTTAAAAAACTCAAGTGATTTATGTATTAAATCATGCTAACTTTTAGTACTATACTGGTCCTTCCTTCCTTGAACAAGGTAACAATTATTTTTTTCTTTTGTAGATATGAACCGTAAATAGGGTTCTTATCTTATTTCTATTTCCCTTAAGGCTGGAGATAAGTCTTGCTTTCATCCATCCTCTTTGAAACTGGAGTTTGCTTTGGGAACTTTCAACTGATCACTCGAATCACATTCTGTGTGTTCACTCTTTATATAAACTTCTGTCTCCACAATTCTATGATTTCTTAAAGAAAAAGTAAAACAATTTACAATAGGACTTGGCACTCAGATGCTTCATATCTTTGAAAGAGAATATACAACAATAAAAAGAACAAGATCTTTACCTTCAATGCAACCATGAAAGGCTAAAGATAATTATTTAGAATTAAGTGCATTGTTCTATAATGAAATGTTATAACTATAAATATGGCATAGAAACATTTTTGTACTGAAAGAAGCAAAGAAGACTCTTGGGGAACAAGAAGACTGACTAAAATTAAATGAAAGAAAAGATACTTAATAAAATTGTGTGAAGACAGGTGAACTTTTGGACACAGTAACATTTAAATGAGCAATGTGTTCATATTGAAACTTGTTAGAAAATAAACGTTGAATTTGGGTAAATTTCATGTAGGTTAGAAAGTTCCTTTTTTGTTCTGTTTTGTTTTGGGGGCCACACCTGGAGGTGCTCAGGAATTACTCTTATCTCTGTGCTCAGAAATCACTCCTAACCAGCTCTGGGGAACATATGGAATTCCAGGTATCAAACCCTGGGTAAGTATTATGCAAGGTAAATGCTCTACCTGATGTATCATCATCATCATCATCATCATCATCATCATCATCATCATCATCATCATCATCTGAGCACCTGGAAATTTACTCTTTAAAAATATTTGTGGAGGGTATATTGTCATACCTGGCAGTGCTCATGGCATACTTCTAGAAGGGATTGGGGTATCATTTGTGGTGTGGGGAATCAAACTTGTGTTGGCCACATGCAAGTCAACTCCCCTACCCATAGTATTCCCTGGCTTAGCTTTTTATTTTAATGAATTTGAAATATCTGGAGCCTTTTGAGAAGTCTAGTGATAAAATGAGAATGATATTTTATGACTATTTGTTGCTGGCAATAGGACAAAGAAAGCTAAAGCAAAAAACTGAGGTAAGAAAATTAGTCAGGAGACAATTTATTTAAAACAGCAGTAAATGATTATTAATATAAGGCAATAGCAACAATGGGATTTTTAATGGATAAGGGGGGGCATGAGAAATAGTACAGAAATTAAGACAGTTGCCTCTCAGGAGACCAACCCCAAATCTAACCCCAGCATCACATGGTCCCCAAGCACCACCAGGAGTGATCCTTGAGTGCAGTCAGGAATAAGCCCTGAGCACTGCTAGATATAACTCAGAAACAAAATAACACAAAAAAATCCTGCAAAAGATACAAGTGGTGAATTTACAGTTTTATCTAAGAAAACTACTAAATTTAGAGCTATCAGATTGCTCTGCATAGCTAAGTACAAAGGCAAACACAACTGAATCATTATATCTGTAGAATCATTTAGACCGTTGTTTTCCTTAAAATTCTGTATGAGAAATAATCAGACCCTAAAATAGACCAATACAACAGACAACTAAAGGCTTTTCCCCCTGAGAAATGTGGAATAGACATCAGACACCAAAAGAGTAGGAGACAGTATTTAATCAGAATTCCATTAAGGTCTATTTCCTGAACAACAACAAAATTCATCTGATACTTTCCCACAACTCTAACCTGTAGTGCTTATTTGTAGGTGGAAATTTAAAGGATCATCTCCTTAGAATCACAATGTCTCATGGTTAAAACGCAAAACATTTGCAAGTTGAGTGTGCTCAATAAAAGCTACTGGGCTCCTATGTGATTATCTTACAAGAATTCTCAATGGACAATTAACCCAGAGGATACAGTCAAGTTTCCTAATCCCATTTCTAGGATCCTACTTCTAAATATCAAAGCCAAGAATTTAAAATATAAATCTACTAATGTAGAGGACAAAGAAACATAGAAAAATACCTGAATGATAGAAATACTAGAAGAAAATATTTAAAGTATTCCTAAAGTTAATGACCCAAAATAAGCATATACAAAATTCATAAAAAGATAACATTATGAGAATCAAATGACAGAAAAGACAGCAAAAACAAAAGTTCATGGAAATTAACAATGCAGTACCAGAAACAAAATTAATTAGCAAGTTTGGAGTCTAAAGATGAATTATTTCAAAAGATAAAAACAAAAACACAAATGGAAACTAGGGTAAGAATAAAGAAAAATAGAAATTTTAATTCTAACTTTCAAGTTAAACAGCAGTTCAGAAAAAAGACAAAAAAAAATTAATGGGAGGAAATTACAAAGAAAAAATAAGAATTACCCTGAATTAAAAATCCAATTTTATAAAGAAAAAATATTGATTAATATCTCTATCAGAATTAATGAGTCTCATAGTAAAATAGTACAAAATAGTAAAAGTTTAGGAGGAACAGTTCAGGGAACATTATCTGTTTTCTCTACGCAACATTCCAGCTGAGAATAAGTAGAATGGAGCACTCAAAATTCTGAGAAAATTATTTTTTGAGGGAGTCAAATTCTGTTGGTCAGATCTGAGTTCCAACCCCAACATCACATGGGCCACAGACCAGCACCAGACCAGAGTGGTCTCTGGGGCTCACAGGAACCTCGTGTCCAAACAAGCACTTCCCCATTTACATGCCCTCCATTGAACTATCTGGCCCAATTGTGCCCGTAAAAGGGGCTTCTAAAATAAAAATAAAAAGATTTTCTACCTGAATATTTGAACCCAAGCTATCAGTTAAATAAGAGAAAATAAAAAAAAAATTTTAATAGGCAAGTTCTAAGAAGAATACGTTTTAGAATTCACCATAGATAAGCTTGCTCCCCACTTTCATTAAGTCTTTGCAAGCCACTTAGAGGTTACTACTAGAGGTATCTGTATGAATAAAGGTGGAATTTTAATTTTTTTCTTTTAGAAATATGGCAGTGATTGAAATCTTGCTCAGTACTATAACATTTCCCTAAGTGATGCTTCAGTCCAGTTCTCCAATTCTATAAGCCTCAGGATTGAAATAAGTGTTTTTGTCTTTTGTTTGTTTGTTTGTTTATTCTTGATTTTTTGGGCTACATCCAGCAGTGTTCAGTGGTTATCCCTGGCTCTGCATTCAGGAATTACTCCTAGCAATGCTGGGGGACCATATGGAATGCTGGGGATAGAATCCCATTGGATTGGCTGTGTGCAAGGCAAAACCATCATTCCATCTCAATGCAAGCAAGTTAAAAGAAAATAGTAATAGAAACTATCTCACCAGGTTCTATTATGCAGATGCATGCCACTTCCTTTTTTGCATAATACTAATCCATACTAAAAAAAACAAAGCAATAAAATCACCAAAATATTCTTTTTTATTTGTTTGCTTTTAATTTCCTTGTAAATTTTTAAAGTTCCTCATTTTTACATGCTGCTTCATTAAATCTTTAAATTCTCTGTTCTATCACTGAGAGTTTCCTAGGATCTAATTTTCTTTTTAAGATCTATTTAGGGAGCGGGAGAAATAGTACAAAGTTGAATGTGTTTTCCTCTGAAATATATCAGAGTCAGGTTCCACCTCGGGGATAACATATCATCCTCTAAGCACCACCCTGAGTCAAGAGCATGGAGAATTCAGCCCTAAACACTGCCGGGTATGTTCCAGAAAGCAAAACAGAGACAAGCATTTGGGCAGAGGAGGTTTCCTTTGATGGCCCATGGGTAACCAAAGCCACACTCAACAGTGCTCCGCACAATGCTACGCCTGACAAATGGTGCTGAGCTGAATTCAGCTCTGTGACTCTGCTCAGGCTCTGCAGTGGAGGCCGCCACCAGT
This sequence comes from Suncus etruscus, assembly GCF_024139225.1. Classification (NCBI taxonomy): domain Eukaryota; kingdom Metazoa; phylum Chordata; class Mammalia; order Eulipotyphla; family Soricidae; genus Suncus; species Suncus etruscus. The sequence continues at coordinate 104,806,949 of NC_064850.1, read as the reverse complement.
GTACTAGCAGTATAGGGGAGTTGTACTTATGGGTTGAGAATCTGAACCTGGTACATACAAAACATGTGTCTCTCCCTGGCCCGTTTTCTATTTTTAATAATAACATGATGGCAAATGCTTTTATTTTATGTATCTACACACATACACTGATCATGCCATACACTCTTACAAAACCATTTTTTAATATTCTTTTATCAAATTTGCATACATCTTTACAAATATACTTGCATTTAGAGGCCAGAGAGGGAAAACAGCAGATACGGTGTTCGCTTTGCAAGTGGCCAACTTGGGGTCAATCCTTGGCACACACCATATGGTCTACCAAGCTCTGACAGGATTGATCCCTGCTTAAAGACTCAGGAGTAAGACCTGAGCACTGCCAAAATAAACAAAACAAACAAAAGTATTTACTTACATTAGTCATATTTTTTTCACATTTAATGATAGTATATAATGTAACATTAATTGTTTTAAAATGAGACCAATTTGCATCAATCCTTCATTATTATACTGTCCCCGTTCCCTGTTTAATATGACAATTTATACTTTCAATACTGCTAATTTTTATTTGTTTGTTTGTTTGTTTGTTTGGGGGCCACAACCAGAGAAGTTCAGGGTTTATTCCTAACTCTATCAGGAATCACTCTTGAGGATATAGGTCGGCTGATATATGCAATACTAAAGATAGAACAAGAGTTGGCCACAAGCAATACAAGTGCCCCACCCACTGTACTATTTCTCCAGATCCTTATTGCTACTATTTATAACTTAGACTACAATTCTTTTCAAAAGTGTTTCAGTTGTAAGTACTAATCCAGCAAATATCCTTAATAAAGTATGGTAACATTTATGTCTAGGTTAACATTTATCTATATAAAATTTAAGCATTGGCTTTCTATATATAATTTATACAATAAGATATATTAATTAGATATAGATTAAGTTGGTTTTAAAGGGAAAAGTGGAGCACAATGTCAATCACCAGAGGGCAGCAAAGATCAGAGAAAAGGCATGAATTCAAATGATGAGTTTCAATCATAAACTTTTCATAATCATTGAGTATTCAACCCAATACATAAGTGATTAAAAGAAAAAAAAAGCTAAATATCAGAAATTTAAATACTAATCTTTTCTTAAATATCTCTGCAAATCTTGAATATTCCTACATCATCTTGAGAAAAATAATGAAACATTCTCTCATCTTTTGGAAAATTAACCATCACTTTGTTTTGATTCTTAGTAAAACAAATGAAGATTGTCAGACATTTCTCAGGAATTATGAGTAATTTCTCAATAATTGTGCTTCTCCCAATTTTTAAAGAAATACTTATGAAATAGGTCAGTTGAAATTTTCTGTGGGAATTTTATTTCTTCAGAGGCCAGATGTTTACAAATATTTTCCCCTTCTAAAACCTTAGAAATAAATAGTTTAATATTTCTTTAAAATATTATTTTATTATATAAAGTACAATTAATTTATGTAAGAAATGCACAAATGTTTATAAAAGTAATGTATTAACAAAAGTTATGCTTTTGATTTTTTTATTACTGCTAATAAAAATACTTGAATATTTTAATTTTAATAAATGTAAGAAAATCAGTAATATACAATAATAACATTATAATCCACTTTGAATTATCAGCTTATATATATATACATTCAAGTTTATTAAATTAACACCTTTTTTTTACATTAGAAGGAAATTTTGAATTTAGTTGTAAATTTTGCTTGTGAGTGATATTTTGTTCTTAATCCATATTTCAAAGTTTACTTTAAAATACACTGGAGAATTAATTGTTCACATGATATGGATGTTATTCCATTGGTTTTTAGGATCCCCGTAAAACATGACGTTTTTGGTTTTTTGGTATTTTGGGGTTTTTTTGTTTGTTTGTTTTGGGGTCACACTCTGCAGCACTCAGGGGTTTCTCCTGGCTCTACACTCAGAAATAGCTCCTGGCAGGCTCAGGGGACCATATGGGATGCTGGGATTCGAACCACCGAACCACGTCCTTTTGCATGCAAAGCAAACACCCTACCTCCATGTTATCTCTCTGGCCCCAAAACATGAAGTTTTTGTTGCATTAAAAACAAAACACATTAAGTAGCAAAATGCTAAAGTTGGTAATTAAGAAAGTAAAAATGTCGGGGCCGATGAGGTGGCGCTTGCAAGCGCTAGCCAAGGAAGGACAGTGGTTCGATTCCCCTTGGAGTCCCATATGGTCCCCCAAGCCAGGGGCAATTTCTGAGTGCTTAGCTAGGAGTAACCCCTGAGCTTCAAACGGATGTAGCCCCCCCCCAAAAAAAAAGAAAGAAAGAAAGAAAAGAAAGTAAAAATGTCTTTGAAGCATTCAACTAGAAGAAATTGCTGAAAGGTGGTAAATTGTTATATATGAAACCCTATCAGCACCAGTACTGTAAGTCAAAGTGCAAAAGTGCAAAAACTGTAAACCAAAGTGCTCTATATGTTTGTGTGTATGTGTATGTGTATAATGGCATATATGTGGGGTGGATGGATGTATAGATAAGTGCCTCTTTAGAGGAGGACTTGTGGGTAGCTTGTAAATAGGGTTTGGAAATATTGTAGGACAGCATGGACACTGGTTGGAGGTATCGAAGTTGAAACATTGTATACCTGAAGTCCAATCATAAATAAATTTGTAATTTCACAGTGACCAAATAAAAAGAAATAATAGAATAAAATCTAATTTGTTTCATAATACTAACACTGTTATTCTTGCCCTTGACTTCTGTCTTGACTTTTGAACAGTCTGGCAATGTTGCAGTTTGTTTCCTAGGAACTTAGAAACTAAAGGAGAAACAAAAGGTACTTTTCAAACAAGTAGATGTTTTTGTGACTTAAAAGTATCTGGTTGATATGGCTGTTGAGAAACAGATATAAAAATGTTTTTAAAGAAATAGGGCCTCTGAATAATTGTAAGTTTCACCATTATGCATGGGAAAAATAATATTGGTTTGAAGTTTTCTTTTTTATTTTTTTGGTTTGAAGATTTCTTAAATAAAACATAAATAGGACATAGAAGTGGGCAAGGTGAACGGAAATTCTTTTTCATTTTGACTGCGAAACTTAACATTTCTCCTAAATGCCAATGAGCCCACAAATCTGTTTTCCAGGCACATTTCTCCAGAAAACCAAGCAAATGCTTTGCATTTATTTCCACACAGGTTTACTTTGAAATACCTCAAGGTCAGTGTGTGTGAGACTGAACTGGTCACTATCTCATCTGTTCATTATCTCTCTTCACTTTGTGACATTGTGCCCCAAGCTAATTCTATTATTTTATTCCACTATTTAAAATTTAAATATAAAATTTATATTTAAACTTTATTCAAATATTTAAATTTATACTCACATATTGCTATATTTAAATACTATTTTTATTCTACTATTTAAATATCTAAATATCTATTAGTACACTAAATACAGTTAAATATTTAAATGCTCTAATATAATAACCGATATTACCCTTACACTTGCATTTAAAACAAATTTTACTTAAGTATTTATTGAATAAAAATAACTCAATAAACAACATTCCAATGTTTAGACAGATTATTGACACAAAACTAGAACTGTTATTATAAATCTTAACGAAGAATTTAAAGTCAGAAAACTTCAAAGTAGTTAAAATGTCCATTTTAATATGTGTCTTACAGCTGATGAAAACTTTACAAAAGAAAAGATGAAAGGAGAAGAGAGCAGAGAAGAGATAGAGGAAAGGCGAGAGAAGGATCAGGGAGGAGAGAGGATAAAGAAAAGAAAAGGAAAGAAAACAGAAGAAAATGGGGGAGGAAAAGAAAAGAGAAATGAAAAGAAAAGGAAAAGAAAGGAAAGAAGAGGAAAAAAGGAAACAGAAAGAAAAAAAAGATCAGGGATATACTACATGTGTTAGATGGGTATTACAAAACATACATCCAAATTCAGTTTCATCCCAGTACTACCGCTTGGCTGAGAACACTGCTAGATGTTTTACTGGAGAGCTTCTGGCAATCCAAAGAAGGTGTTGGTGGTCCACCTGCATTGCAGGTTCTGAGCACTGAACCTCAGGCCAGTATCACTGGGATTGGTCACCAGACCCCTGGAAAGTAGCCAGAGAGGCCAAGAAATAGGAAATAGGCAGCAATCATGACAAAATTGATGAGGCAAATAAATATTGCTCAATTTCCTTCTTGTCAGAAATAGCATATTTATAATAATATAAAAAATAACAGTATATTGTAGATTTGGGGATTTAAATCCAAATATAGTGCAAATTAGCATTTTTTCTGTTTCTTAATGCACTCCTTTTCCTCCCTCCTCTTTTCAAAATGCAGTCATCAACTCTGAGAAAAACTAATTCCTTGAGACATTTATAAACAATGAACAGTCATGATTGGGCATTTCCTCGGAAGAGAAGATGGAAACCAAAACAAAGGCACTTTCATCTTCTATTTGCACTTGCTACACGAACAATCTTAAATTTTTTTTTATTTGCTCTGCACCCACAGAAAGTGGTTAGAGAGAAAAATTGCTCATTTCTTTCTCCACAAACAAACCACTGCAACTGGGAGAGGGTAATTTAAACAACGTGAATGTGGAAAGGAAGTAGCTTGCTAGCCAGGAAAGAGACAAAGCCAATAGGCCAATCTTTCATTAAACCTTAAAAAAGATAAAGGCACTTGTCTCTTAAAGGATCCTTAACTACTGAGTTCATTTTTTTTTATCATGCTTTAATTTTCAACTTTTTAAGTTCACTGCTAATGACAGACTGGTATTTAGTTTGCACAATGATAAGGAAATTTTCCTCTATTACTATATTCATTTTAAACATCTTAATTTTAATGTGAACAATTATAAATATTATACTTAGATATTTGTTTATTTCTTTCTCTTTTCCTTTCATCTTTCTTTTCATCCTTCTTTTTTCTTTCTTTCTTTGTTTTTTTTTCTTTTTTCTGTTTTTCTCGCCTTCTATTTTCCTTTCCTGTTATCCAATGATTTTGGTACTGTAATTTATAATACCTAAAAATTGTTTTCATGAAGTATGGTGATTTACAATGCTGTTTATTATACTTTTATGCATATATCATTTTTATGCATACCAGTTTTCCAAGGGTCCCTTTTAGCCAACTCATCCCTAACCCCTGAAAGCTCAATTCCATGGACAACATCTTTATTTCCAATGACTTTGGCCATTCACTTTCTGTACTTCTTTATATTCCACATCTGGGGCTGGAGCAGTAGCACAATGGTAGGGCATTTGCCTTGCATGCAGCTGGCCTAGGACAGACCACAGTTTGATCCCCCAGTGTACCATATGGTACCCCAAGCCAGGAGCAATTTCTGAGCACATAGCCAAGAGTAACCCCTGAGCATCACCTGAGCAAAACCAGCTTTTTGTTTTTGTGGCCTAAAAACCAAATAAAAAAATTCTAATCTACATCTGGGAGATATTTTTTTTACTTCTTTTTGTGGATGTGGTGACACCTACACACACACACACACACACACACACACACACACACACACACACACACACACACACACTGTATTTTCCGGCGTATAAGACGACACTCTAATTTTACAGTTAAAACATAGGTTTAGGCCAATATTTGCTGTATAAGACAGAATGTTCCTGTGCTGCAACTGTATCTTCCACAGTGAGCCAATCACAACAAGCAAAGATCCAAAGGTTATATTGTAATAGATGTCCTCTCTGACTCTGGCCAATATGAGCAGGTTTTTTACAGGGTTGATTGGGGTACAGAACACTGTATAATTTGCATGCATAAAAAGCCTGCTTGGATTGGCTGAGTTAGAGAGGCATCCGAGCAGCCTTGCAGTGATTGGTGCAAGATCGAGTTGGAAAATTCATTTTGTGACAATATTCAGACAATTTTTGTTTAGTGGCATATTGAAACATTTTTCGGGATATACTCGGCGTATAAGATGACCTCCGACTTTCGGTTGACTTTTTTTTGTTTCAAAAGTCATCTTATATGCTGGAAAATACGGTAATTAAAGCTAAAAGAATTGCTAAAATTCCACCAAATTGTACATCAACAATAAGTTAAGATATTATTCCAAAATTTCTTTCTCTTTTGTAACTACTTGTTTTTTGTTTGTTAAATCTTGGGGAGGTCAATCAGCAATGCTCAAGACTTATTCTTAACTCTGAGCTCAGGGATCACTCCTAGAAGAATCTGGGGACCATGTGGGCTACTACTGATATAATCCAATTCTACTGCATGTAAGGAAAACAACCTACCCAGCTGTACTATCTCTCTAGCCAGTGTATACAAAAAATTTAAAAATAGTATGAAATGTAGTTTAGAATTAAAACGAAATTAAGATCACTCCTGGCTTTGCTGTGCTGGCAATTAAAACCCATGTTAACTGCCTTCAAGGCAAGCACAATATCTGCTGTACCTCTTTGGCACTTAAGTGTATTTTTAAAATGGAGATTTGAATGAAACAGAGTCTGATATGCCTAGAATATACTTTAAAAAATGATGAAAGGGGGCCGGAGAGATAGCATGGAGGTAGGGCATTTGCCTTGCATGCAGAAGGACGATGGTTCGAATTCCGGCATTTCATATGGTCCCCCAAGCCTGCCAGGAGCGATTTCTGAGGGTAGAGCCAGGAGTAACTCCTGAGCACTGCCTGGTGTGACCAAAAAAAAAAAAAAAACCAAAATAAATAAATAAATAAATAAATAAAGGAATTTCTACTCTGAAGATTTGTAAAGTAGTACTAAATTAAGTATTAGCTTAATTAAGCTCTAACTTTTTTGAAATGAACTCCTTTTGACTGAAAATACATTTATATCATATCCCTTTTTGTATATTATAACCACCAACCACCATCCTGTGAGAAAAAGACAATCTGAAAATAGTGGTTAGTTTTTAATAGTTTTTATTTTATTTTTATTTATAAAATATATTTTAATTATAAAAATAAAATGTTTTTATTTTATTTCCCCCAAGTTTTTATTTTGAATTTTCAGTTATATTATTTTTTTAATTTTTTGTTTTGTTTTTTGGGGGGTCACATCTGGCAGCGCTCAGGGGTTACTCCTGGCTCAATGCTCAGGAATTGCTCCTGGCAGGCTCAGGGAACATATGGGATGCCGGGATTCGAACCACCGTCCTTTACCATGTAAGGCAAAAGCCTTACCTCCATGCTATCGCTCCACCCCCCAGATTTTATAAAACTTCTTTATATTTATAAAATTTACTTCTGAGTTGTATAACTTTCGATCCTTTATATATTTTGACCAAATGGTTTTATAGAAAAGTAAAATTTATTTCTTGTATATTTGTAATGAGTCACCTCTTTTTATTGGGAGTTTAATGTGAAAAAAATTCAATATGCATTTTTTTTATTTTTTGCTTTATGGTATACTATTCAAAGTTTGTTATTGGGGTCGGAGAGATAGAATGGAGGTAGTGCATTTTCCTTGCACGCAGAAGGGTTTGAATCCCGGCATCCCATATGGTCCCCTGAGCCTGCCAAGAGCGATTTCTGAACTTAGAGCCAGGAGTAACCTCTGAGCGCTAACAGATCTGACATAAAAACCAAAAAAAAAAAAAAAAAAAGTTTGTTATATCCTTCAATATTATTTCATTGAAACTTTCAGACACTAAACATTAATGAGAATACAATGTTTTATTATAGTTCTGACATTTTGTTATAATCCTCTCAAATACTTTATGGTTACAATTTCCAAAATTTTTATTTTGCCTAAAGAATAAGCACATTTTAAAGATGTTTTATTACTCTCATTTTCTCTTTCATTAATATTAGCTTCTCCATTCTTTATATTTTTTTAAAAAAGTAATTGACTATAATGTTTCTGTACTATTCTAAGCTGAAGGATATGTTTATTTTTCTTTTTGTTTGATGAAAAAATTATATCTGAGTTTGGTTTTCAAATAAATGTATCAGTGTTTAATGCACTTTTCTGATTTTGTTGTTTTTCTAAAAGCTTGCAATTATAACTTTTAATAATTTTTAAATTTCAAATATCAGTTTCAAGTGCTTGGATAGTTGATTACTTATTTTGATTTATTAAGCTATTCACTTTTTTAATTTCATCTTATAATACATTTTTAAACTAACTTAGTAACTTGATACAAAGAAAGTTTTAAAGTTAATGTAATTCCTTTGATATTCTTGGAACAGAATAACTTGCTAACATTATCCTTATGATATAGAACTCTGATTAATTTAAAGTATAGAAAATATATTTAACGTTTATATGCTCTACAATTTCTTATAGTGAAATTGTTTATTTTTTGTGGATTTGTATATTATTTTAGTGTTTTTGTATATTATTATTTTTACAAAAATTTACTCTAATATTAATTTTTAAAACCCTGGGAGTTGGTAAGTTGAAATAACGTAAGAAGAAGGTAGATTAAATACTATTTTTACTGAATTAGGCATTATCTTCTTAGAATGAACTTAATGGATATGCATTGAGGCTATGAGAACATAAAAATAATACTAATATATGTACAAAGCTTTAAATTTTATCATTGATCCTTGACAAATGCCAACTTTTAAAGTTTGGGCCAATCACCATGTGATTCATTTTTAAATATCTGTAATTATAGAATGAAACAGTGAGGAAAAAGCTCACAGTATTTATAAGAAATAGATACGCATATTGTACAACTTCATCCTCCTCCAAGAAACTGCAAAGAGCCCAATTTCTTTGAGATTCTCTTTTTAGGTGCTCCAGTTTTCTTTCTATATTCCTATTACTTCTCAATCGTCCTTTGCTTCATGCTTTCCCTTCGTTCTTAAACCTGTCGCATCTTGCAATTTGTCTAGCATCCTGTTCATGTATGTGTTCTATCTAGAAAAGACCATGATTCTGACTTAATTATGTTTCACTCACCTGTATATACCAAATAATATCTTACCATTGTTCAAAAGCATAGGCCATACCATTAAACAAGCTCATCTTTCAGAGTAACCATTGTGTTGTATATACCAAAAAAAAAAAAAAATCAAATGAAATATTGTTCTCAGAGTTTAAGAGTTTGGTGGGAACTATTAGGCTCCTTCCCAGTTTTGATTAGAAACAGTCACTGTCTCTTTACTACTATTAAATGTCTAATCTTTGAAAGCATCTACAATGTACCTAATCCAATATGAGTGTGCTCCTTTATATAATGCATGCTTTTTCTGTCTTCCTCCTGCAACACCATTCATTATTTTGCAAATCAACCCTCTTCTCTTTGTTCAGTCACATGCTGAACTCATTGAACCACAATGATTAATTTAAGAACATATGAATCAGGTTTACCAATAAGTACAATGTTGTCTTCTGGGACACAGAGATATATAGGAAATTACCTCATGACTCAAGTTGATTCAACTAATAAAAATCCTAGTAAAAAAATCACGTCTTTTTTTTTTCACAAGGTTTGAAAAAAATGTGAAATGAGTACAAAAAGAAAGCCTATTTTTATTATTTAAGGTGGGAGTTGGTTACAAAAATAGAATTTTGGGGCCAGAGAGATAGCACAGCAATAGGGTATTTTCCTTACATGCGGCTGACCTGGGAAGGACCGAGTTTGATTCCCAACATTCCATAGGGTCTCCTAAGCCTGCCAGAAGTGATTTCTGAGTGCAGAGTCAAGAGTAACTTCTGGGTGTTGCCGGGTGTAGCCCAAAACACAAACACACACAAAATGAAGAAGAATTTCTATAAACTATATGAAACAAATAAATATTTTAGAAATAAAACCATGCATAATTTGTGGTTTGCTGAAGAAATCCATGGGAAAATATTGACACTTTAAGTGGTGACAGGCTTGAACTTGATCATCAAATAGTAAAAATAAATATGAAATGGGAATGAGAACAAATTGGATCTCACAAATTCACTTCAGAACCTAGAAAGACAAAGTGCAATATAAGTACAAAGTCAAACCTAATACTTGATTGCCCACAAAGTTATCACCACAGCTGGTGCTTCACAGAAACATTCCAAGAAGTTAAAAGAACAAGGTAGAATAGGTGATAGGAGAGGGCATATATCATCTCATATGAACAAGGTAAAGCAGCTCGCTAATCAGCAGTCCAAACTGCAAACTGCACTTAGCTCTTCTCTTACATAGATTTTCAACTTTAATGACTGAAGCTTCACTTAGTCTCTAAATCTCACTGATTTTTCAAGTCCTAATCTAGAATCATAGAGAGAAGATATCTGTCATCCATTGCACTTGGGAGATATAGACACAATAATTTTGGGTTGTTTTTGTTTGTTTGTTTTAGCTTCATCTGACAGCACTCAGGGGTTACTACGGACTTTGTGGTGGTCAGAAATCACTCATCTGGCAGCACTCAGGGGTTACTACGGACTTTGTGGTGGTCAGAAATCACTCCTAGCAAGGGGACCATATGGGGAATCATATGAACTGTCAGGGATCAAACCCAGTTCTGTCCAGATCAGTAGCATGCAAGGCAAAAGCTCTACCACTGTGCTATTACTCCAGCCCCAACACAGTTGTTTTAAGATAGTCAGCATGCTATCTTAAAATTTCTTACCGAGTCAATATAAAGTGTATGACTATTAAAAAAAGAACAAAGGAAAATAATCCTGTTAGAATTCCTAAGATCAATCCAGCCCTAAATTTATGTTATCTATATATCAGGAAAATATTAATGTGAATTACATAATATGTTTTGGATTTAATGTTCTCTCACTTATCAAAATACATAAAAGTTGACATCAAGAATGGAACATAAAAATGACAAGAAATAAGATTTGTAATTGACAGTATTAGGATAGAGATTAACTCAATCCCTCTATGCTGGGAATATGAATTTTGGATATGAGTTTAAAATAGGAATATGTATATATGTTGTTGTGTATAGAAATATATATTAATTATATATATGAGTCCTGGATAGTGGATGGTGATGGATGGCTGGTGAGGCCTTTCTCTGTCAGCCCAGGCTAGCGCCTGCAACCCCTTCCAGCCAGCGGGTCAGGAGGTTCAGTGTAGCGGCAGGGAAATGATCCACAGGCAATCATGAAGTTTCAGAAGACAAAGTTTTATTACAAGCCACAGCCATCATGTGTGGCCTTAATCTAACCTTTTAAGCAGGCTCCTTCAGCCGCTTAGCATCTCAACCTGTTTCTAACATCTCTACCTCATCAATCCATTCTTCCCAGCCTTCTCCTCCTCAAGCCTTCTCCACCTCTCAAGCAACCCCTTTGTTACCTTCCATAGACCCCTCCCAGATGTGGGTAGCTCTGCCTCTCCACGTGAGATTAGCATTTTGGCCTGGGAGGGGGTGACAGTGTGCTGTTGTAATATTTTATTTCTTTTTACTGGGACAACATAACTTTCTATTCTGATGACACTTTGATTCAGAATATTTTAAGGTACACTGTAATTCATATGGTCCTCAATAATTCCTAAAAAGAAAGGATAAGGCTATGTTAAAATTGACTTCCTTTGAGTATGGATATGAAAAAGAAAATGTAGCTTGATTAAAAACTGATTTTCTTTTCTGAAACTTTTTCATTGGTAAATATGAGGTAATTATGAAAAATTATAAAGCTGACTTTTCTCCTACAAGCTAGTTATTGCCCAACCCAAAATAAAAGCAAGGAAATTAGAATAGTAGGAGATAGTAGTACACCCTATGATTAGCTATTTTTAATAAACTCTTTCAACAAAAGTCATATTTTAGGGGTCAGGAGATAGTGCAAATATTTAGAGTAAATGCTTTGCATTCAAAAGCCCAAGTCAGAGCCTCAGAGTCCTTGAATCTCACTAGCAGACTGTCATTCTCAACAAGTAGGTTTCTTGGGGGAAAAAATGGGGAGGTTTGGGGTCACTCTCAGTGGTGCTCAGGGCTTATTCCTAGCTCTGCACTCATAAATTACTCCTGACAACCTCAAGGGACCACATGGGATACTAGGGATCAGACTTGGCAATGCAAACACCCTCCTTTCTGTGCTACTGCTCTGTCCCCCAAATCAAGTATGACTCTTCAATTTGAGTAGTAAAATTCTAATTTTTGAATAATATTAAGCCTATTTGCAATTCTTTTTGCAGAATAGAAATCCAGTGTATGTTGTCTCCTCATTATGTACATGTTATGTTCTTTCCTTAGCTGTTTCCATTAAGGAATTTTTAGTCCATTTACTTCCAGTACAGAAAATACTTTTCCAGAGACACACATATATTATTCATAAATTCAGTCACGTATTTATTATGGTTTTTATTTTAATTGCCTCTATTGTGAAGATTTTGTTAATATTGCCTTTTTATGTGGTATGTTATGCAATGTATGATCAAAGGAAAATTTGACACATCAACAGACTGATTATGAGACTAATTTTGGCAACATCCTGGTGTTCCAAGGAAGAATGCTTAGTTCTAAGCTGGGAGGTTACAAAAAATAACATATTCTTTGCTTCTTTTAGTCCATTAAGGTCCAGACTGGTGTTTTATAAACTATTTTTATATGTTTATGGCACAATGCTGTTTTTATTAGGAAATGACCTATGTCCATTGTATTACAGAATTTTCCCTCAGCCGTTCCAGAACAACAAACTAAGAAGTCCACACTTCCTCAGTAATTCCGGAAAACCCATACCATGAATAGCATGGCATGAACCTTTTTATGTCTTGACAATTGCTGGAAGTGTTTTACTTTATAACAGAATCCAAGACCACCCTAGTTAAACAGAAATATTGGTTATTATAGAAAATGAGGGTCTAAATCTCACAGTTCTCATAAAGGATTAGAACTCTCATTGAAAACCCTTCTGAAATAGGCAATAATAACTAGTAGGTCTACTATTTTCTTTCTCAGCAAATTGTCATTTGTTGAAAATATTAACATACTTTGTGTTTGTATAAGATAAAATAATGGCTCTTTACAGTGTTTTTGTTTAGGGCTATACCTGGCACTACTCAGAGCTGACCTCTAGTTCTTTGCTCAGGGATAATTCACGGCAGAGCTTAGAGGAACATATTGGACTCTAAGTATTTAATAGATTTAAGTACATTCAAATCAAGTGCTTTACTTACTGGATTTCTGTCCCTTAAAATAGTTTTTTGAAATCTCAAAATATCTTAGAATCTACTGGAACAATTTAAATTGCTCAAGTTTTAACAGAGAGACTAGAAAGTTTTTAAATAGCAGCATCCAAATGGAATAGCTTACTCACATTTATATCAAAAAATAATATCAAGAGTGGGTAAGGTGTGAATTAATTTTAAAATATTACCCTATTTGTACTTTGCTTCACCTTCATTTTTTTCCTCATTTTTCTTGCCTTTGTATCAATTGGAACCTCACTTATATGTTCATTAAATATTTACAAGACTGTCCAAAAACAACCTCTATCTTAGAACACACACCAATTACAGTCTGATTTCTGCCTTTCTGCTTATGTCACTTGGTTGAATTTAATTTCTCTAAACTTCAATTTCAGAGACTCTGCTATAAAAACCTGACTTTGTTTATCTATTATTTATGACTCTTCCTGGAGAAAAGAAATAGAAAGTACATTTTTTTTTATAAATCTGAGTAAGACTCAACTAAGAGTAGGTACTTAGAATAAGTTCCCCTTGATCAACATCAACAGCTGCAGCTTTTATCCACTGAAAACTCACTCAGAGCCAGAGGTCATTATAAACTGTGTCTACTACAGCTCTCATGATGACTCCATGGCCTCTTGTCTTTATGTAGTTGCTATTTGATATGTTGCCTTTATTGCACCAAATTTACAAATAATGCATGCTACTAAGTTAGTCTTAAATCAGGAGAAAGGTCACTGGTATCCTGTAAAGAAAAGTACTTGGAGAACCACACACATCCCTTCCTCTGCCATCAATAACACACTGAAACATTCATAAGCAGTTGCCCTTGTATCTTCCCCTGGTTCATATCTTCCTCTTTCCCTGAAAGTTATATTTGTCTCTGTCTTTATTATGCCTTTTCTTTGTCCTTTTCAAATATCATGCAGCTTGCACTGCTTGATATATCTCCCAGATGAGACTCAATAATAGCTGACTAGACATATATGTATTATTTTGATAGAAAAAGCTTCAAGTGACCGTTAACTAAAGAATACAGAGATGCATTAGCCTTCTAGGGTCTGATGTGGGCTTGAGTGAGGTGGTGGCATCTGTTCAGCCTGTTTGTGACTTTCATTCTTCAACCCCATTTATTTACTGCCAACCTTCACAGGCACAGAGCCATGTCAGAGATACCACAAGCAATATTTAGCCTCAGATAAAAATAAAAGCAGAAAACCTTTTTCTTTTGAAATTGATGAGCCACTTTCTTGGTTCATCAGTTTTGAACTTGACACATTTAAGAAACAACAAGGGCTCAGTAGCTAGTTCCAGCATCTCCCTTGACAACTCAGATAGCAAGTTCATCAGCCATGATGTGATAACTTGTGGTCCACACCGTCCATTAATTTTGGGAATTCAGAAGACTCTCACAAGCCCTTAATAGCATAGGTACCATACCTGATAGATTTTGCAGTGTAATCTCAAATATATTCCAATGACCTTGTCTGTGGAGAAATAATTTAAATTTAATAGACAGCCATCTTAATTTATAAACTGAAAATAGTTAAATATTATCTAAACTTCCCAAGGATGCAGGTTCATTCTACTCTTAATAAATAATTAGTAAATTTCAATCCATGCCCTACTTTTACTGTCTTCGAGACTTTGGATATGGTATTTAATTTTTGTATGTCTCACCACCCAATTAAAGTGATAACTGAGAAGTTTAAGAATTAATATTAAATGATTATAAAAAATTTTCCTGAAACATTTAGTATATGAATTATTTGATTTTATCTTTAAAGTTTTCATAAAAGGACTAATGTTCCTTGTGAGATTATATATTCCAGATTCAAAATTGAGGAAAAATTTTATTTTTAACTTCAATATATCACTGAATTTATTTGTGGGTATAGAAGTCAAATGTTTTGGGGGTTTTATTTTGGAAGTGGTTGACCACATCTAGTAGTGTCCAGGGCTTACTCCTGTCTCTCTGCTCAGGGATGACTTCTGCTGGGGTTGGTGGACCATATGGTGTGCCAGAGAGCAAACCTGGGTCATCATGTGCAAGGCAAGCACTGTTACTGCTCCAGAAGTTATAGTTTAAAAGTTTTATATAAACACAGATATCTCTTTTAGATTTGCATTTTAATATGCTACTATACAATAATTTATTCAAATAAATTTATTCAAATGAACATTAAATTACATACATGCAACAATTTTTAAAAATATTATAAAACATATTTAGGTCATCATATGAAAAACTTGTTTCCAGTTTAGATTTTCTATTGCTGGTTTCTTTTTAAATTCACTCATCCATCTAACTTCCTCAGAATGGCCTTTTGATTATCATACCTCAATGAGACCTTTGTTCACAAAAAATTCTCGATATAATTATCCTGTTTTATTATCTTCCCTTGATTACAATCAACATATATTGGATTTGATTCTGGTTTCTATCTGTCTTTCTCCATTTATACTATTTACCACAGCAGGTATCAACAGAACTCAGAACAGTACTAGACTCTAGTAGGTAAAAGTCAACATTGATGCATTTTGTCTGTAGCTTACTTTGTATACTTCAAATTTATCACAACATGATCTTCACAATAACCTTGCATGACAAAAGATATAATGCACTCGTTTTACAGATAAGAAAAAGAATGCAAAGAACCATGAAGTAACTGCCTATAATCACACATTTTATTCTTAACATTATACTAGTCTACCTCTAATTCTGGGGGCAAAGAACTGCATATACAAAGAAAAAGCCTTAAGTCCTCAGTGTATAGAGCACAAGAACCTATCAGAGAAAAGTAAGATAATCTACCTAAATGAACTAGATAATTTAAAAAAATCCTTGAGATATTTTGATACAAGGCTTTACAGGACACAAAAAGAACATAATGATGAAGTGGCATTTCCTATGATGATTGCATTCACTTTTTTTTAAGTGAGTTGATACTTACTATCTGCTTTGTGGAACAAAACTACATATAAAAATCTTAGAATTATGAAACATTGGAAGTATACAAGTGAAACATTCTATAAAACAGTAGAAGATCCTTGAAAATATACAAAATTTTGACAATCTGCCCCCACATCAGAACAATCTAATGACTATAGCCAAATATGGCTTTGCTGCAAGCCAAGCCTTTTATTGTGGATTAGTGAACAAATAACCACTTGGAAGGTAAAGTCTGGAACCATTGAAGTTTGGAACCAAAATAAGCAAAAAATATTTTCCATTATAAGTATATAAGTGATTCTGATTTTATGAAAGGTATATGTAAGAAACTACATCACTTCTTTAGGAAGAGTGACTATAAATTAATATGCATAAATATGATAATTAGGGCCAGATCCAGAAGTGAACACTGAGTACAGCAAAATGTGGCCTCAAAGTAAAACAAAATAATTGAAATAAATAGTCTTTATCTTGGGAAAAGAGATAGGATAATGAGACTGAGCATATGTTTTGCATGTGAGTGAACCGGGTTCCAACCATGGCAAGATGTAGTCCTCTGAGCTCTACCTGTTGAGATCACTGAGATAGAGCCAGGAGTATCCCCAAAGCACCTAAGTATAGCCCCCCAAACAATCAAAAAAATCTTAATCTTAATTGAAAATATAAGTTTTTATTTTGTAGTTTTTCTAAATTAATATAAAATAAAAGAATAAAAGTGACATAAAAAGTAAAACCTGGGCCGGAGCCATAGCATAGCTATACAGTTTTTGCCTTGCCTGTGGCTGAACCCAGGATGGACCTGGGTTCGATGCTCAATGTCCTATATTGGTCCCCCAAGCCAGGAGCGATTTTGAGAACATCGCCAGGAATAACCCCTGAGCTGAGCATCACCGGGTGTGGCCCAACCCCCCCAATTAATACTTATCTAATTATTATTAATATTTACATTCTGTTAAATTTATCTTGAAAAAAATAAATATTATGAATACATAGAGTTGGCTTAAAAGTGTACTGATAAATTTTACCTAAAATATATATTATTTCCATTAACTGCATTTGAGGAACAAAAGAATGAGAACAAAGAAGACATGGAGCTACAAAATAAGACCATTATTTGAATTGAAACATTCAGATAGGGTCAAGTGTCTGTGAAAAGAAACAGTTGTCAGAAACAAAGATTCTTTAAAGAGAAGCCATGTTAGCCCAGAAATAACACTCATATGAACATGCGCATGAACACACAGAAACACATATACACATACATTGTGCTATGTCTGTCCACTTTAAACTTGAACAGCTACAAAAACATTGTCTTGAGCTTGGAGTAAGCTCAAAGGTCTAGTCTAGAGCACAGGCTTTGTACATGGGAGCTTCATTTGGGATCCATGATCTCACTTGTTCCCCAATCACTCTCAGGAGTGAATCCCTGTGGCCAAGCTAGGAATTACACCAAAGTTCAACTAGAAATGTTCCAGAAATCCAAAACAGGACAAATGGATAGGCTTTGGAGTAAGTCAGTACAATGGCGGTAGTAGGGCCTTCAAAAAAAACAAAAACAAGAAAACAAAACAAAACAAAAAAAAACAAGGATTCTAGATCTTGAAGTCAATTTGTCCTGAGTTTAATGCAACATTGTCCACTCATACTATCTTGTCTTTAAGATTCTGGGAAAATTATTCCCTTTGCTTCATTTCTTCATTTACAAAATGAATAGTTGGAAATAAAATGCTACCCAACTTTTAAAATAAGCCCCACATGTTTAGGAATTACCATGTTGATTGTGTTAGCCAAAAATAAATAAATAAAAACTTATTTCCCCAAACCTATATTTATCCTAATTTTTGTTGTTTTAAAAAGTTATTTTAGGGGCTGGAGAGATAACATGAAATTAGGGCATTTGCTTTGCATGCAGAAGGATAATGGTTCGAATCCTGGCATCCCATATGGTCCCACGAGCCCACCAGGAGTGCCATCTGAGCATAGAGCCAGGAGTAGCCCCTGAGCACTGCCAAGTGTGACCCAAAACCAAAAAAAAAAAAAAATGTTATTTTAGCATATTTCAGTTTCATTCTTTAATCAAAGCTATATTATTGAATATTTTCATTGTAGGTTTATTTTCCTTCTATGGAAGGAAAATAAATAAATACAATTTGTTTTCATTAAGTTTTAATGTTTTAACTTTTCATAAATCTAAACATAATTCTACTTCTGTAAAATTGTATAAATTAACTTATTCATCTTTACTGAATTTATATGGAAGATTTTAAAATCCATTTAAGCAATTGATACTTTTTCAGAAATGACTACCTGAAACAATTTTCATTTTTCTTCTGTTATATTTTCCATAAGTGTCAATATAGATAAAAAATATAAGGCATTAAAAGTCATTGACCCAGGGGCTGGCGAGCTGGCACTAGAGGTAAGGTGTCTGCCTTGCAAGCGCTAGCCAAGGAAGGACCGCGGTTAGATCCCCCCGGGGTCCCATATGGTCCCCCCAAGCCAGGGGCAATTTCTGAGCGTTTAGCCAGGAATAACCCCTGAGCATCAAACGGGTGTGGCTGAAAAAAAAAAAACAAAAAAAAAAAAAGTCATTGACCCAGACACGAGGAAATAATTAGGAAGATTTTCACTGGGTTATCCTTAAACTAGCCACTCTTATCAGTTTCACCAATATTTTTTCTCCTTTAACAACATATATGTGTATGTATATGTGTGTACATATATTATATATATATACACACATATATATATTGCAAACTATTCTCTACAAAGTTTCAGCTAGTTGGCTTCTACAACTTTGAGTAAATCATTATTTATTTATTTTGTTGTCTTCAATATCTGAAATAACTTCTATTATTTCAGTGTATAACTCTAACATTTGCCACAAAGGTTATCTTAGAACCTATCAAACGTATGTTCTGCTCATAATAGTCTATGGAACAATCCCAAATTTTGATATATTTATTTTGATAGGTGAACATTTTTTGTTAAGTTGAAACATAAAATTTGGAAAAACATGGATGTGTTGGTAATATCATAATGTTTTCCATTATTAATGTGATTATTATATTATTAGTCTGGGAAATACCTTTGCAAAACTGTTAAAGGGACTGGAAAATGTCTCTAGTGGTTGTTATAAGTGCTAATGAATGAAGCTATAATAGATATTCTATTAATCTGAGCAAACAGAAAATTAATGGTTTCAGTAAGACTCATGGGTACATATATTCTCTACATACATCAGTTTTAGTGTAGAATTTGCAGAAATTCATAAATTTAGTTTTTAATGGGTATATTAAAAGGAGAAAAATCTTTTTCAAACAAGAAATAGCTATCTGGGAAAATAGGTATGAGAGTGATAAAGAGTAAGCACTGTGGATTAAGGACAAAATTTGTCATCCCTCACTTATTCCTTAAGAGGCACAGTTGGAAGAAAAAAAAGAATAAAATCAGGTTTAAAAAGTATCAGCATGGGGCCGGAGAGATAGCACAGTGGCGTTTGCCTTGCAAGCAGCTGTCCCAGGACCAAAGGTGGTTGGTTCAAATCCCGGTGTCCCATATGGTCCCCTGTGCCTGCCAGCAGCTATTCCTGAGCAGATAGCCAGGAGTAATCCCTGAGCACCTCCGGGTGTGGCCCCAAAACCAAAAAAAAAAGAAAAGTAAAGAAAAGAAAGTATCAGCATATATTTAATTGATTTTAGAAAATACTGGCCACCATAGTGGTGTTACTTTCTGATGTAAACAGGAAGATTAAACTATCTTAAATGTACAAATATGAGCTAGGAAAATCACCAACGGTTGAGCACAACTCAGTGACTAGAATACAGATTCCCTTTATCGTAAAGCTAAGATGTTCTGGTCTACTAGGAAAATTTCTTTGGTTTAGGAGATATTTCTTCCAGAACTTAGTTATTCATTTATCTCTCAGTTCAGTTTTTAGTTGATCTGTAACCTGATCCCAGCTTAACAGCTTCACTCTACACATTCATCTTTTCACCTCTTGCACCAAACATAAATAGCTTATTCAATGCATCACTTGGTTTCCATGGTTTCAACTATATTTCAACATTCTTGGGGCAGAAAGTATTCTTAAAGCAAAAGTTTACTTCACAGCAGGCTTCTTTGGTCTGATCCTCTGTATCTGCTTAAACCTGTAGCCTTTCCAATTGGGTCCAATCACATTGCTTTCCATTATTAACTTGAGATCAAGGATTAGTCTTCTATGTAATAATTATCCAGGCTGGACAAAGAGTGGTTGTGTTTATCTTTCCTGCCCTACCACAGAGCTGTCGATTTTACCCAAAATTATGTCATAGTTTTCTTCCACGTCTGTGGCAGGTATCATTATTTTGTAGGTGAGTTACTTGCTGTCTTAAAAAAATAGAAAGAAAAATGTTTCAAATTGCTTAATAGCATAATCAACATTTTAAAACAGCATAAAGGTCAAAATAAAATCTTCATACATACAGTAAATATTTATTTTGAGATATTTAACTTTAAGTAAGAGTTATATCATAAAATTTTTATTAGACCAAGAGCAATCAGACTAGCTTCTGGAGCACATGAAAAACTAAGAAATTATTTATGTTTAATTATCCTTCTAGGTTATGTATTCTATGTGGTAGATACTCTATGCATTATTCAGAAGTGTAGAATGTTTTTCTTAATAATTTTTATTGAAAGCAATGTGAACTTTCACAGTTATATTTAAGGTACATAGTGACAGTGAATTAGGAAAATTTCCACCACCAGTGTTGACCTCCCTCAACCACTGTTTCCAACCTGTCTCCCAGACCTCCCCACTTACCCCCTGGACTGCTAGTGTGGCAGGTCCCTTTTGTGTATAGATTATTGTGGTTTGGGTCTCTTGATTCTATTGTCATTTATTTTGGATTGGGTTGTGTCTGATCAATTTTTATTTCCACTCAATGCTCATGAAACTGCTTTGCCACTGGTACCATCAACTTTTTTTTTTTTGAGTTTGTGGGAAAACATAGAAATATGAGGCAGAACAAATGATTCCTGTTCTACGGTTCTGTTAAGAATAAAATAGAAAATAGAAAAGAAAGCTTGTGGAGCTCCTGTCTAGAAGCTATAAGTATAAATTTTTTTAAAAAGAGGGGGATGGTGGTGCCAAGGCTTTTTCTTTCTTTGTTTGTTTGTTTGTTTGTTTGCATAGGCACAGTAAATGTTGGGGGAAATTTAAAAAGGAAATTCCCTTGGCCTAAGAGATACAGGGTATTTCCACTGTTGAAGTATACTGTCATGAGACCAACTACAGGTTCTGTACATGTTTATTGTCAAAGCCTGAGGTCTTTCTTTATGGTGCCAGGAAATGTTCTGCTCAGTTGTGTAGTCAAAAATTAGTTCTCTGTAGTTAGAGATCTTGGTATTTGCACAGATACTAGTATGAAGTGTAGGACAGAATCTTTCTGGTTCTAGATATTCTGCTCAGTCACGGTTAATGTAGTCAGTCCTCTGTATTTAGTGATCTTGGTTTTGGTTTTTGCACAGATCAAAGGACAGAGTGTCTTCTGATTTCATCTCACCATTAAACAATGGACAAGGTATTTTTAACTGAAAAAGCATTTGATAATATTAGTTGTATGTAAATTGAATCAATGTTGGAAATATTTTAAAACAAAGGATGCTGAATATGATTCATGATATCCCTGATTTGTTTTCTTTTAGTTAATATGCTTAAAAGAATAGCTTCTGGAAAAGTCTGCTGATAACTTGCTACACTGTTACTGTTTTTCTAACTAGATAATGTTTATGAACTTTAACATATACCAATTAAATATTTGTGAAAATAAATGAGAAATTAACTTTGGCATTCTGTTGGTGTTCTACACATCATTATCACTTAATTACTCTTCTCCATTTTGAAATTTTTCATTTGAAACTGATAAACAGCAAATGTTTTTATAATATCAAAAAATGCACCAATCCTATAGATTATAGATTATTGGAGAATATCACAGAAATATATATACATATAAAACAGTGTTTTATTATTACTTAAATTTTAAAGCATTTTAATGCACATTTCATATTAAGGAGAACTTTTTCATGTATTTTAATGATTTGTTATGTTCCAAAATTGGAAAATAAAGATATGTCATATTTCAAATTTCCATAAATTCTAATGAAAAGACTGAAATTCAGTGGGCTAGGGGAATGGTTCAAAAAACTGGTTCAAAAAATGGTTCAAGAAAGAAAGAAAGAAAGAAAGAAAGGAAGGAAGGAAGGAAGGAAGGAAGGAAGGAAGGAAGGAAGGAAGGAAGGAAGGAAGGAAGGAAGGAAGGAAGGAAGGAAGGAAGGAAGGAAGGAAGGAAGGAAGGAAGGAAGGAAGGAAGGAAGGAAGGAAGGAAGGAAAAGGAAAGAAAGAAAGAAAGAAAGAAAGAAGAAAGAGAGAGAAAGAAAGAAAGAAGAAAGAAAGAAAGAAAGAAAGAAAGAAAGAAAGAAAGAAAAAAGAAAGAAAGAAAAAGAAAGAAAGAAAGAAAAAGAAAGAAAAGAGAGAGAGAGAAAGAAAGAAAGAGAAAGAGAGAGAAAGAAAGAAAGAAGAAAGAAAGAAAGAAAGCAAGAAAGCAAGAAAGAAAGCTAGAAAGAAAGAAAGAAACAGAAAGAAGGAAGGAGGAAGGAAGGAAAGAAAGAACGAAAGAGAGAGAGAGAAAGAAAGAAGAAAGAAAGAAAGAAAGAAAGAAAGAAAGAAAGAAAGAAAGAAAGAAAGAAAGAAGAAAGAAAGAAAAGAAAGAAAGAAAGAAAGAAAGAAAGAAAGAAAGAAAGAAAGAAGGGACGGAAGGAAGGTAGGAAGAATGGAAGAAGGAAAGAAAGAAAGAAAGAAAGAAAGAGAAAGAAAGAAAGAAAGAAAAGAAAGAAAGAAGAAAGAAAGAAAGAAAGAAAGAAAGAAAGAAAGAGAGAGAGAGAGAGAGAAAGAAAGAAAGAAAGAAAGAAAGATAGAAAGAAAGAAAAAAAAAGAAAATAAGAAAGAAAGAAAGAAAGTAAGGAGATACAGAAAGAAAGAAAGAAAGAAAGAACAGAAAGAAAGAAGGTAAGAAGGAAGGAAGGAAGGAAGGAAAGAAGCAAAGGAAGGAAGGAAGGAAGAAAGAAAGAAAGTAAATAAAGAAAGAAAGAAAAAAAATGAGAAAGAACTGAAGAAAGAAAGAAAGAAAGAAATAGAAAGAAAGAACCAACCACCTTTGGTCCTGGATCGGCTGCTTGCAAGGCAAACACCACTGTGCTATCTCTCCGGGCCCTAATTTTTTATTTTTAATTATGAGAACAAAGATGCAAAGAAAGAGGACAAGGTAAAGTTACAGTGGAAGGACAATCACACATATACAGAATTCTCAGTAGTCCCATTGCTGATATCTTAACTTTGAACTTTCAGCCAAAGAACATTAAGAAAAATAAAACAGAACCCATGTACAATTACTTTGTCCCTCAAGTCCCCAGATTGTAGTACATAATATTCCTTAGCAGCACACAAAGCAATCTGAAGACATAAAACTTATGTAACTCCTTAAATATTGAAGGCAAAGTACTTTTTTACATTCCCATGTACATGCATATTAGTTTAAAGTACTTTTTTACATTCCCATGTACATGCATATTAGTTTAAGTTAACCTCAAAAGTTTAAGTGGGTTGTTTTTCTTAAGGATTAGAGTCAAAGGAGCACAGTAAAAATGGTGTTAGAGTGGCAATTATTGTTTGCATAGGCCCACCCAAATATGAGGGACATGGAAAGAAAAAGCCTTGGCCTAAATACAAGGAGACCCTACCCCTGAAGTTTCCTGGCATGAGATCAACTCTAGGCTCCAGGCAAACTAGTTTGTCCAATCCAGGTCATTGTCTGTAGTTCCAATACAGTTTTATTTTTCACATAGTCTCTGTTGTTGATATCATGTTTCTGTATTAAAGATCCTGGAATCTGCATATCCTGTATTGCAGTCAGGATGGTGCAGAGCGTCCTCTCGTTTCACCTCACAATTAAAGGGCAATGCAGAGAACCCTGTCCTGTAAGCAGGTTGTTGTTGTTGTTGTTGTTGTCAAGTCTTCTTAATGTTAAGGGAAGTCTCTTTTGAGCAGGTCGATGTCAGAGCCGTGGTAGGGTCTTCCCTGGTAGAGGATTGCTTCCAGGTGTTGTTATAAAAAACGTTGCATGTATTGTAGATAGCTTCCCTGGTTCAGGGGTGAATAAAGGATGCCCATTGCTAAGAAACATTTTATAGGAAAGACAAATACTAGATAGTCTCACCCATATGTGGTACATAAAGAAACAAAACAAGGGAAGAGAAGTTTTCCATAGAAAACAAACTAAGAACCTCATCACAGAAATGAATACTGAGAGAGAGACTACAACAGGTTTATAAATTTTGGGGTGGATTATTGGCACTTTATTTGTGGGTGTGGTATGGTGACAATTTATAACACATGCTTTACCTCAAGAAGAACATATTAAATAGTAAAAAATAAAATGTTTTCTTTGACTAATGAGGCTTTTTATAGATGACTCTTTTTCCTCTTCTTTTTTTCTCAAAATTATCTAGAATAATCTAAATTATTACATTTCTAGCTGAAAAATGAAACTAAAAGTATTTTAAATATCAAGGCATGCAAAGGAACACATTCCTTTTTTATTATCCCATTTTGTTTTTTCTTCTTAACTTTTCTTCTTGCTTCAGATAACAAAATTTAACATATTAATATTACTTGAATCAAAAAGATTCTCTTAATAATTTTAATAATCACAACATAATCTATATCACTTAGTTCATTATATGACACAAGAACCAGAGTATTTTAGGAAGATACTTAGTTCTGAATCTTGTTAATTGGGTGACTTTAGGTAAATTACTTAACCTTTTGTGTTCTGTTTTTTTCAAGTGCTAAGGAGAAATATTACTAAGTCCACCTCACACCAATATAAGATTGAACAAATCATTATGCAAAAAATCCTTCACACTTCTTAAGTTCTATGGAAATATTTCCATTCTTACAGAATTTGGTATACCAATTCATATTCACTTTGTACTAAAAATTATCAACATTTGCTCTTACAGTCTTTCTGATATCATTCATTAAGTTTCATATCCTATCACAATGCTTACTATGGGTAGTTTGAAATATTTTTAAATAAATACAAGGGCTACAGAGATAGTATAGTTTTTAAGGTATTTGCATTCTTATAGCCAATCCAAGTTAGGTTCCCTGGCAAATGTCTTGTCTCCTGAATACCACAGAGAATGAACTTTAAGTACTGTGCCAGGAGTAGCCCCAAGGCACTTGTAGGTGTGGTCCCAAATACCTCCTCCCAAAGAAATTACACTGAATATAATAGCCCACAGGTTATGTCTAAATCTGAAATCTGAGAATCTCCAGATTCTCTAGATTTGGTTGAAAA
Source organism: Suncus etruscus (assembly GCF_024139225.1). Classification (NCBI taxonomy): domain Eukaryota; kingdom Metazoa; phylum Chordata; class Mammalia; order Eulipotyphla; family Soricidae; genus Suncus; species Suncus etruscus. Next base: position 104,781,508 of record NC_064850.1, on the reverse strand, counting down.
TTCAAAGATATGGCTCCTTTTTGCTAAAACCAATTAAAAGTGTCTTAGTGATTTGTTTTTCTTGTTGCATTGTTAATGTATTTCAAGTGAGATTCTGTTGTTCCATAATAACCCTATATCCTTTCTTGATACAAAACTTCTGTTGAATGGAAGGAAGGAGCTGTAATGGGATCAACATGTGCTTACCATCTGATTTTCTCTGCATTATTTTTAAAGTGTACATATTGAAGGACAGAAGAAATCTGTGCCATGGAAAGCATTTCACACTGAGAAGTTCCAGTGACTATGTCCCCTGACTATGAGTCATGGTCAGAACCCTCCTTGAGAATAACTTTACAAGGCATTAAAGGCACAAGTGATTTAATGACTGGTCCTAAATGGTCTGGAATTAGAAATGTTTCTAAGAATACATGATTATGTTGTTTTATTTAGAGTACTTGCTGCTTAGGGCAAATGAGGGAACATATCTTTTAAGATAATTTATAATTGAATACAATAGAAAGGTTTGAAGTCAAATTTGCTAAGCATATGTGTTATTCCTTAGAAAATTTTATTTTCAAAGTACTAAATGTACCATGAAAAATGAAAATAAAAAGCGTGATAGTTTAACCCTTAGGTCATGCTGATTGTTGAGCTCTTTTCAGTTCTGATTTAGTACAATTACAGGATGTAGGAAGGCATTTCAAAATATTTAAGTGGTCTATAAGCCTGAGACTGAAAATAAATCACAGACCATTTTTCATCTTGTCAGTAGCTTATATCATGCTTAAGGAATTCTTATAGCAAAATTAATGTCTATTCAGAGTCTTTTTGTTCCTTAATATCAAGTCAAAGCAGTTTTCCTTACAAAAGAATTTCAAAAATATACAGTCATCATTTCTATAAAATATGCACATATAATAGTAATCAGGATTGTTAGCTCAAAAAGATAGTATTAAAATAACAGTATAACATTTAATAAGATCTCACACACCTAATATCAAAGAGAAATAAGTTAATGGCCTTAACAATCTTCAGGTCCTTTAAAAAGATTACCTATTTGGATATATAGATATATAATATATTACAAAACATCTGTAGATCACAGCAAAGTAATTTGGACATATTATTGATATGCAAGATATTCTGATAAAAATCATGTAATATAGTTGTAAGAGGTGCAAATTTTTCATTACAAAGTATCATCTGTAAGGGGATATAGTGTATAAAATTCAACATGGCAATGATACTTAATCATATGATATTGCATATCTGGAAATTGCTATGCAACAAGGTCTTGAATAATCCAAGAAACTGTCTCATAATCAAAGTTAGAATTATTGTGTTAACTATTTCACAATAGATTGCAATATTTAATGTTAATCATTATGTCAAACTAATAAAAGCTTTTTATGTATTTTATACCTAAATTCAAAAAAATGAACTATAATGATAAGAAAGTCTTTATTTAGGCCATTGTTTTTTGGTCAGTTTTGACCACCCTTTAGGATTAACTTGGGAAAATTTTATAAAACCCTCTATCCAGGTCAAACCTCCACATTAAACAAGCATGATAGAGTGAAGAATTAGGCATCAGTACATTTTAGAAATTTCAGAGTTTTCTAAGCTTAAGAAAATTACATTATTGATATTTTGCTATTACGATGGAGTGTGTAAGATAGCTCTGAGCATGTTAGTAAAGGGGATTGGCTAGAATCAGTGTTAACTATAAATACATAAAGCATTTTCTTAAGTGTGCTGCCTAGAGCAACAACTATCCACTCTGCTGACAGTAATTATTATTACCATGTTTTACAGATGGGAACATTAAAATAGTGGTCATATATCTGGGAATGGTATAGGATACATTAATGTCCAGAATTTTGCTAGATATGATATTTCACAACAATTTTGAAAATTATATATTGTAGTAGTTACATTATCAAAATACTTATTTGAATCTTAAACAATGCTCAAGGCAATAATGAAGTCAACTGCCTGTGTCCTGACACAGGAGCTAGACCAGAATGTGAAAAATAAAATGATATAAAATAAAATGATCATGTTGACACCAGTTGTGTTCTGTAAGAATTGCTAATGCTAGCTAAATTAATAGCTAACTAAAAATGACCCAATTTTTATTTTCCTTGTCTTATTTCTAACTAATAAAAAAGGTCATTCAAGTAAAACATAGCCACTATGATTCTAGCAACATGAACCAGATCACAATGATACTGTTTACAGTCAGATGAAACAATGCTGAGAAAAAATAATTCGCAGAAACAAGGAATAGATTCCATGGTATAGTTCACATTCTCTCTACAACTCTAAAAATAGAATCTTATTTAAGACCTGTTTTCTGCCTGGTGTTTCAAGGAACAATAGGGTTACTGATAAAATGATCTCACTTACATGCAGTGGAAGAAGCACATTTATCCCCATCTCCATGTGATACTTTATCCACATTCATAAACTGAAGTCATAAGACCATTAAAAAGTTAAACTATGTTTAATCCTATTTCTTACATAGAGTATTTTCTTTTTCTTTAGAGAAAACTATAATATAAAAAGTATTCACAGTCTATCTTATTCAGGGCTGAACAAATCAATAAGGATCTAAATATGATTTTAAAAGTAAACATATAAGAGACTTAAGTGTCAGAAAATTAATCACCTTTATATCTGAAACAAAATAACTCTCTGATTCAATAACCACCTACAAATTATTCGGGGGTATTTATAAAGAGTTAGTGACTTTTTCAAAGTTTTTTCACTATTTAATGATAAATGTACAATGAAGTCTTTATTTTCTTAATGTTTCATCACTGAAAATAAGCCTAAGTGGTGGTTAAATGTATGATATTTCAAGTTATTTATATTTCGCTGTGAATTAATATTTTGCAATATTATTTTATAGTTTCAGGAAAAAGATTATGTTGATCCTGGATCTTGAAAAGAATGATAAACAAAATAGAAAGGGAAATTATATAGCCTCTAGGAACACCAAAGGCAAACTCCCACCATTCTACAGTTTTTTCTTGGAATTAATTTTACCAAGGAAATAGATCACATTTGAGAAATAAAATTAGTAAAAAGAAAATTAATTAGTAAAAAAATTTAGCAAAAAATCAACTGCTTTTGTTTCTTTTATTTTTGACACCCACCCTTACCTGCTTTAGTTTCTTAATGACATGATAGATGTTTTCTACAATATGCTATGAATGTTACAACTATAAAGTGAATTAGGATAGTACAGTCTACTCACTGAGCACTAAACAAAATTTGAAAGTCGTATATGGAAATCTTTTAAAACAAAGAAAAAGAGAAAAGAGTAATCATATTATTATCACCATTCCCAATATTTTTCTTGTCAATTTGGCTCAATATATAAGCAGAAATTAGGTGTTTCAAGTAGTTTGGACACATGAAGTAAATAAAAGTCTTAATAACTATACTGGCTTAATAAAGAGCCATTGTTCTCACTACAGTGCAGAGAAACTACAACGTAGAATATATGAAGGCTCAAACTCTTATGCAAATTATATCATAACAATGTGGTTATAGAAATAGCAAGTATTTCTGTAAAAAACAATTTCTATTATCTATAAACCAAATATTGAAATGCTTGAAGGATACAGTGTGCATAATATAAAGAAAATTTCTAATAGCTTTATGGTGGGGAAAGAAGCTACTTATTTTGTAACCACATGATTAAAAAGAAATGCATATATTAAAGACAAAACAAAAATAAACAATCAATGTTTGTAGGGATGTGGTTTAAAAAAGTGAAACTTTCGGGGCCAGGAAGGTGGCGCTAGAGGTAAGGTGTCTGCCTTGCAAGCGCTAGCGTAGGACGGACCGCGGTTCGATCCCCCGGCGTCCCATATGGTCCCCCCAAGCCAGGGGCGATTTCTGAGTGCATAGCCAGGAGTAACCCCTGAGCGTCAAATGGGTGTGGCCCAAAAACCAAAACCAAAAACAAAAACAAAAAAACAAAAAAAAACAAAAAAGTGAAACTTTCAGTCACTATTTCTAAGTATGTCATTTGGTCTAGTTTCTGTGGAAAACAATATGGAGATTTCTCCAAAAGTAATTTATGAAGTTCCCATATGGGCCAGCTGTTTCACTTCTAGGCATACACAAAATTATTAGTTAAAAATGCACACTCACACTTATGTTCACTGCATTATATAGTACATTTGTAAGGATCAAAAACTTGAAATGTTTAAAAATGGATAAAGTGGTAACTTGTGATATACACACAATGTGTACTACACAGTCATAAGAAAAAATAAAATGTAGTTAATAGAAACTTGGATAGAATTTCTGGGCATCAGGTTGTTTGATCTAAGTCAAGGCAGAAGAAAAATATTGGAAGATCTTACTAATGCATGTTACACAGAGACAATAATTAATAATATGGACAATATCAATTGATAATTGATCCTGGCACTGAATTATAGACAGAATGAGAGATTGGGGGTAGGGAATAAAATGAGGTGGACAGAAAGTATCATGAGGGCATAAATGGAGAGCTTAAATGTTAGAAATATATACATAGCTTGACTGGGCAGATGTGTATTGTGTTTCTCATGCAGTTAATCCATTGAGATGAAAATACAACATTGTGATATCAAGGTCTTTAATCCACTTTGATTTGATCATTGCACAAGTTGTTATAAAGAGATCAGAGTTCACTTTTTGCATGTGGCTTGTTGCATTAAATAATTAACAATGGAGAAGGATGGAGGTGGATGGAGGCCTTTGTCCTTAGGCCCCGGCCATGTGGCTTCATCCCCCATCCACCGGCGGGTCTGGGGTCCAGGAAAGCAACGGGTATTGAACTCACTCACAGGCAGGCATCAGGAAGCATCAACTTTATTCATGCCCTATCCACCACATGTGTGTGGCCTATCTCATAACCTTTCAAGCACAGCCATTCTTCGCTAGCCCTGCATCTTAACTCCTTTCAGCCATCTTCCCTTTGGCCTCTATACTGGCCAAAGACCAAAAGGGCAAAGACCCTAATTCCCTGGGTCAAAGGCTTTATATACCCTTCCAAGACCACTCCCCGGAATGGGAGGGGTCTTGCAGGTAAGGTTACACCTAATATCCGATTCCCAAGACCCCGCCCAGAAAAGGGCAGGTCTCAGGTAGGTACACCTAAATCCAGGGTGGAATTACAGTGGCTGACCTGTTATCCCAACACTACTTATTGAAGAAGGCTTTTCTTGCTCCATTTAGTGTTTCTTGCCCCTTTATTAAAGATTAATTGATTGTATGTCTGGGGATCATTTTCTGAATACTTAAATCTATTCCTTTGATCTGTGAGTCTATATTTCAATAGCATGCTGTTTTAATTGCTATTGCTTTTTAGTACAATTTAATTTACATAATTTAAATAATTAATAATTTTAAATAATTTAATTTAATTTGGATAAAGTGATGCCTCCCATCGTTTTTACCCTAAGGGTTGCTTTGGCTATTCGTGGGCATTTATTGTTCCAAATAAATTTCAGGAATATTCGATCTACTTCTTTGTAGAATATCATGGGTACTCTTAGAGGAATTGCAATAAATCTGTATAGTGCTTTGGGGAATAATTCCATTTTTAATTACGTTAATCCTCCCCATCCATGAACAGGGTATATGTCTCCATTTCCTTGTGTCCTTTTTAATTTCTTGAAGCATGTGTTGTAGTTTTCTTTGTATAGGGTCTTCACAACTTTAGTTAGGTTTACTCCAACATATTTTAGTTTCTGTGGTGCTAGTGTGAATGGGATAGTTTTTAAATATCTATTTTTTCTCTATCATTATTTGTCTGCAAAAGGGCCACTGATTTTTGCATGTTAATTTTGTAGCCTGTCATTTTGCTATATAAATCTATATAGAGTATGATTTTCAAAATATAGTATCGTGTCATATGCATATCACACCCTCAAGGATGAAACACCACTATCCAAACAAGAGGAAACAGAGATACACAATGGGACTATATTAAGCTGTGAAGCTTCTGTACCTCAAAGGAAAGTGACTAGGACACAAAGGCCACCCACAGAATGGAAGAAACTATTCACCCAATACCCATCAGATAAGGGACTAATATCTAAGATATAAAAGACACTGACAGAACTTAATAAGAAAAATATCTACTCCCATCAAAAAAATTGATAGAGGAAATGAATAATTTCCTCAAAGAAAAATACAGATTGCCAAGAGGCACATGAGAAAATGCACTGCATCACTAATCATCATGGAGATGAAAATCAAAACAATAATGAGATATGATTTCATGCCATAGAGACTGGCACACATGACAAAGAACAAGAACAACTGGTTCTGGCTTGGATGCAAGGAAAAAGAAACTCTCATTCACTGCTGATGGGAATGTCATCTAGTCAAACCTTTCTGGAAAACAGTATGGATATTCCTCAAAAATACTGAAAATTAAGCTCCCATATAATCCTGTAATACTATTCCTAGAGATAATCCCTACAAACAAAGAAACACAATATAAAACTTCCCTCTGTTCTTCTGTGTTCATTGCAGCACTATTTACAATAGCCAAAATCTGGAAGCAATCCTGATGCCCAATAAAAGAAGAGTGGTTAAAGAAACTGTGGTACATAATCACAATGGAAAACTGTGCAGCTGTTAGAAAAAAAATGAAGCCATAAAATTTGCCTATATATGGATGGGCATGGAGAGTAACAAGCTGAGTGAAATGAGTGAGAGAGAGATAGACATAGAATAGTCTCACTCATCTGTAGGATTTAAGAAAAATAAACTACAGTATGGCAATAATACACAGAGACAACAAAGGTGAGGGTTGGAAGTACCAGCCCACGATATGAAACTTATCACAAAGAGTGGTTAACAAAGTTAGAAAAATAACTGCACCAACAACTACCAAGACAATGATAGTGAGAGAAATAGAATGCCTGTCCCAAAGACAAGCAAGGGGTAGTGTAGGAGAAAAATGGGAAACATTGATGGTGGGAAAAAGTTACACTGATAAAGAGTGGTGTTCATTTGGTGATTGAAACTCAATTATGAACACCTTTCTAACCTTGGTGCTGAAATAAAAAGATTATTATTTAAAAAAAAAAGAAAATGTAGTTTCTGAGATCTGGCTGAACATCTTTACTAAAGATAGTCACAGATTTTCCACATAACCTATTCATAGGGGTTAGTATGGCTTCTTTTCACAATAATGGGCTGAAAGTAGAAATATTACTATCTTTGTAATTGAGGACTCCAGTGATCAAAAAAAATTACATCTACTTTTATAATGTTTCCTTAAGTCATTTTATATATTCAGCCTGCTTTATTAATCAAAAATGAACAGAATTCTGTGTTTTAATATTATGATACATAACTCCCTTTTCCTCTATTGATAAATTGGAAAAAATCCAATGCCAAGATCTATGTCAAGGAATCGCACAATTTTTGTTTCCCTCAATATTTTTTGTTTTAAGATCTACATTTAACTTTTTAAGCCACTGGAGTTGATTTTTATATTATGAAGTAAAGTTTCTGTTTAATATTTTGCTTTTATCATTGTACATTACAGACTTCTTAAGTAAAAATCAATCACATATGTATGGATTCTATATATGATCCATTGCTCTATTTGTTTTCATTACCATATCACATGGTCTTTTTACTATAGTTTTATAATATAGTTTGAAATTAAAAAGTATGGCACTTGCAATTTATTTAAATTTTTTAATTTGTTTTTTATATTCTCAGCTTTTTAAAAATTATTTGGTTATTTGGGGCCAGAGAGATAGCATGGAGGTAAGGCATTTGCCTTTATGCAGAAGGTCATCGGTTCAAATCCCAGCATCCCATATGGTCCCCTGAGCCTTCCAGGAGCAATTTCTGAGCACAGAGTCAGAAGTAACCCCTGAGTGCTGCCACATGTGACCCAAAAACCAAAAAAAAAAAAAAAATTGGTTATTTTATATTTTAGAGAACTTTTAGATTTTATTTTCCCCTTTATGGTCATATAACCAAAGAAAACAAAATTTTTTTCCAAGAGTTTTTGTTCTCATGTTTACGGTGTATCATCAACAATAGTTAAAATGAAAAACAATAAATATCCATCAAGCTCTAATGAATGTGGAGATTTACTACAATAAAACCAACTGGATTCACATTTTTAATTTCAGTCCAAGGGAATAGTTGCTGAAAATGAGACAAATTTTCAAGGACTGTTCAAGCTTTAGGGTTGAAAGAGAAGCCATGAGCTGTCAAGATGCCTATTTAGTCAATATAATATGGCTCCCCACGATGGCTCCCAACATGTGAGTTATTGTTAAAGTTGACAAACATTAAGGACAGTTGTGGGCCCGGAGAGATAGCACAGCGGTGTTTGCCTTGCAAGCAGCCAATCCAGGACCAAAGGTGGTTGGTTCGAATCCCGGTGTCCCATATGGTCCCCCGTGCCTGCCAGGAGCTATTTCTGAGCAGACAGCCAGGAGTAACCCCTGAGCAACGCCGGGTGTGGCCCAAAAACCAAAAAAAAAAGGACAGTTGTACATATATCATATATCAAAATTTGACATGTGCACTAAGAGTGCACTAAGAGCTAGTTCACACAATCTGCAAGCATGTTTACAGAGTAGTTGTGGCAACTTCCTATTCTATTCCTATTCTGTTTGTTTTTCTATTCTATTCTGGTCTATTCTATTTTTTTCCTAAACACGTGTTTTGCACTCTATTATCTAAATGACCTAAACTATTTTATCTAGAGGACTTTGAGTTTTGGGGGGAGGATGATTTTCTTAAATGAATACAGAAAAAAAAGTGCATATGTGTGGATAAAAAGAAACACACATTTTACATGTTATATCAACAAAAGTATAAGATAATCTTATGTATCTAATGCATAACATGTGGCTATAAATGGTAAAACTATATTAAAAAATTAAAGGTTGATAAGAGTATAATTTAAGGGTGCTTGCAAAAAATAAAAATTTAGATAAGTGAGATAAGAAATGTTTTAATTAATTTTGTAATGAATTTATCTTTACACAATGTGCACATAAATCAAATCATTGTGTTGTACATTTTAAGTATCTTTTATTTAAAATTTATCCCACTATTTATATTCAATTTCTTGAATCCAGTAAATTTTGATGTCAAAAAAATTTTTTTTCTTTAATTCTTTCTTTAGCCTAGTTAGATTTCAGAGCACTCATCCAACTTCTAATTAATCACCAATGAGTGATTTAAAGAACAATTTTATTTTCACAGTTCTGAAAACTGAGAGTTCAAAATAAAAATGTTGACAACTTTAGTTTCTGGTGAAGACTTTATTTTTTACTCCTTGCAGGTTACCTTTTCACTGTGTAGTCCCAAGACTTTTTCTCAGTGTGTAAAGAGAGACAGAGAAAATTACATATATAAATATACAGAGAGAGAGAGAAAAACATATATTCCCTTTCTTCTCCTTGTATGGTACTAATTCCATTGACATGATACTGCCCCTGTGACATAATCTAATACTATCTCACCACGGGCTCATTCCCATACACCACCATGGGAAGTTAGGCTTCAATATATACTTCTGAGCCTAGACTAGCGATTTTGAGACTATCTTCTAAGTCAGAATCATGAGCATCTTCAAGAGTTCTGAATCTAACAAATCATAAATATTTATGATTTGTAAATCATAAAATAATAAATCATAATATTTTCTTGTTTGCAAGATTAATGGTAAGTTTGTAGTAGAAGCCTGCACCATTTCTCCGTCACAGTTGAACTGAGTTGATTACAAACCTGGATGTAATGAATCTTAGTAACTTTGTGACCTTCAAATTAAAAATGATTCAAGAAAAGTAATTGAAGAGATAGATGGCCCAGTAACAATAGTGAATTTAACATATGTTTCCAATAGTGACCGATCCTAAGATTCTACTCAAAATGTACTTAACATTTTTTTAAACTGACATACAAAACTATGTGAACAAGACAAGAAAATCACAATACTTTTTGAAGTTGAAGATGTCTGCTATAGATTCCTAATCACTAAACTCTTTGGAATTACTGAATTCTTACTATTGCTTTCAGATAGACTATATTGTTGCTCGTTATTTGAGTACTAGCATATCAAATAACCCTCTTTAAAAAAATTCCATTATTGAATTCTTGTTAAATTAAGACCTACTTGTTAAATGAAGATTAGAAAATATTCATTTGACTACAGATTGATAGAACATTATATAGTTTTAGGTTAAGAGAGAACTAAAGAGAATGCATTAAAATCTATGTAGTAAGTAACTACCGAGATTCTCTTTCTGCCCCACCAGAAGACAATTATCATAAAATTGAAAAAGACTAGGTGTTTAATAGACTTAAAATATTATTTATTTGGAGAAATAAATTTCAAGAATAAGAACATACCAAAACCTGGGTAATAAATATATAAATATAAATTCCAGAAGTTTGTTGTTTTTTAACTGAGTGTAAAATAAAATTTACAAGTTATGATATCACCATACACACTGTATCTCTAGACCCAGGTGGGCAGTTCTGATGTAGGTAGGGTTGCTGTGAAAGATTAATAATCCAAATCAGTCAGGAAAGAATCAAGGAGTCAGTTTGCTTCTCATCTCATGGTCTCTCTATGGGCCCCAACCAGAACAGACTTTGCTTTATTAAACAAATACCCATTCACCAGAAGGGGGAAGGCTGAGCAATCCAGGTGAACTTTTACATATAAAATAAGAGTTTAGGGAAAGAGTAAGGCCTTTGATTTGATAGAAGGCTTGATAGCTGGTGCCATCTTACAACTGAGTTTTTAAAGTACAGGAAATCATCTAGGTAGTTCCCTTAAATTAAAATCCTCAGAATCTGGACTCAATTTCTCTGATCCCCCCCCCCTTTTATTTGCCAAGACACAAACTTTTATTGAAAACAAATGAGCTGTATCAAAGTGACACAGCGTACACACTCAGGCCTGACCCAGTACAAAATACAAAAATAAACTCTGGTCCTAGAGCCCTGCCATCACCATCAGCTCCTTGGAGGCTGGCAGAGACTCTTCCAACAGGCCCACTACAGTGCTCTCTAGCCAGCTCCAAGAACAGTAGTAACATTCATAGCAAGAGCCCCAGAGCCAAGTAGGCCAAGTGGTCTCAATTTGCAGGGGCAGGTCTAGACACTGGTGGAAGCAAGATGCATTGAAGGTCTCTGCTCCTGCCCCGTCACATACACAGTATTGGGATCCGATTCTCTATAGTGCCACTCTCCTCAGGCCTACCCTGGCTGCTACGGCCCCTACTATCTTCCTTTTCTTTCTTCTCCTCCACCTCCTCTTCTTCTCTCAGCTCCATGTCCAGCTTGTTGCCCACCTCAGAGGGGAATATAAGTGATGGAGCTGCAGCTGAAGAAGACGATTCATTTAGATGCTTATTGTAGAAGAAGTAGTTGAAGGATAAGAGGCTGCCTTCCTTCCCAAAAGGATCTGAGTCCAGGTCTGGGTTGTAGCTGTAGATGTCACACTGGGCCAGACCTATCTCCTTATCCACTGAACAACTGTGGCTTCAGAGCCTTGAAGTCCTTCTACCCTTCCAAGAACAGGCTGCAATTGACTGCTTTCACCACCCAGCTGAGACTGGGATTCCAGCTGAATTCGTGGCTCCACAGGGTGCTGAAATCATAATCGGACTCATTCAGAGTGATCAGGAAAAAAGAGGGTCATGCAGCTATTCTTCTCACTCAGTGGGCCCTCGTCCTCATCTCCTTGGTTCTTACTCAGTCTACTGGGACTTAGGCTGTATGTCTGTGGCGGGGACAGCACCTCCAGTATGTAGGGCTGCTCCTCCTGGCAGAACTGCTTGAACATATGCTTGTCATGTGCAGATCATCTTGCATGAGTACTCTCTATCTTGCCAGTGATGTGGGCATCTCCCATCTCCACAGTCAGCGGCTTCTTTTTTTTTTTTTTTTTAATTTTTTTTTTTATTTAAACACCTTGATTACATACATGATTGTGTTTGGGTTTCAGTCATAAAAGGAACACCACCCATCACCAGTGCAACATTCCCATCACCCAAGTCCCAAATCTCCCTCCTCCCCCCCCAACCCCCGCCTGTACCCTAAACAGGCTCTACATTTCCCTCATACATTCTCAGCGGCTTCTTAATGGCTTGGGAGATCGAATTCTCCAGCAACTTCATGTCCTTGCAGAGGGTCAGGCACACTCAAGAGCTATTGCTGCCTGCCAGTCTAGGCTTGATTGGTCTAGGCCTGGGGGTCGTGGGCAGGCACCGGGAGAAGTCAAAAAATTATTTAGAAATAGACTGAAAATCGGGCCCGGAGAGATAGCACAGCGGCGTTTGCCTTGCAAGCAGCCGATCCAGGACCAAAGGTGGTTGGTTCAAATCCCGGTGTCCCATATGGTCCCCCGTGCCTGCCAGGAGTGATTTCTGAGCATGGTGCCAGGAGTAACCCCTGAGCACCGCCGGGTGCGGCCCAAAACTCAAAAAAAAAAAAAAAAAAAAAAGAAATAGACTGAAAAATTTCCACAAAGGTTTGAACATTTTTCAACAAAAGTATTGTGAAATAACCTAACAATGACACTTGAAAGAAAATAAGTATTCTAATCATAATTAATCTAAATCCTTAAATTCATCAAGGTAACTTGGATATAGCCCCAAAAATAAACTCAAGAAATTAAACCCTCAGTTTTTGTGGGACATTAAAAAGGAGAATATTAAAGAAGTAACCCACACAGAATGTTTGATACCTATAGTCAGCAAATTATGCTGCTGAAGAGATAGTAGATTTTCTTGGAGTTAGGGATGAGGTTGGGATACAACCAGATGTGCTCAGTGGCTACTCCTGATAAACCTGTAGTTTGGTCAGGGCTCACGCTGGCATAGCTCAGGAGACCAGACAAATAATATACCCAGGAAAGTGCTTTCTTTACACATGACTGACCTAGTCACTGTATATGATCCCCTGAGCACTACCACGACTAATCTCTGAGCACAGAGCTAGGAACTATACCTGAATATCACAGGGGCTGACCTAAAATCAAAACAAACAAAACCCTAAAAACAAAAAAAACCCAAGATTGCACCTTACATTCAGGATATTACAGGATATCTAAGTTTGCATCTGTTAGTTTTAAGGACTATTTTTTCTATATAAATTTAATGTTTCAAATTATGCTCAGTGTTTCATACTATCCTGTTTATGTAAAAATGGCATTTTTTTCATACAGAAACACATAATTCCATAACCAGGATGGCAGCTCCTATAACTGTTTCTCCTAATGGCCATTTTTCTTAATTGTCTTTCTGGCTACTTGCCCTCTGTCTATAAATAATTGTGTGTATGCATATGTATGTGTGTTTGAAGGCACTCTGCATGCACCTAGAAGCTTTTTAAAACTCATCTTCAATATTTTATTTGGGTTTTAATCACTCAGGTATGAATTATTAACTCATTGACCATTAACACTGGATTATTAATTTGAGTTCCTCTCTCCACCCTAAAAGTGTTTGGGCCTGTATATTTCAAGATCTAATAACCATGCCCATTCTTAGGTACTTCTCTTTTTTTGTTGTTGTTTTCGTGTTTTTTTTTTGTTTTTGAGTCACACCCAGCAGCGCTCAGAGATTACTCCTGGCTCTATGCTCAGAAATTGCTCCTGGCAGGCTCCAGGGACCACATGGGATGCTGGGATTCAAACCATCGTCCTTCAGTATGCAAGGCAAACGTCCCACCTCATTGCTATCTCTCCAGCCCGGTACTTCTCTTTTTAAACCAATAAAGTATGATTTTAAAGTCTGAAGATAATTTCAACACATGTTATGGTTAATTAATTTCATAATAATATACAGATCTGCTTAATTTTAATCTCAGTAAATAGTACATTTGAATATTAATTATTATTTAGCATATTTTATTTCTCAAAAATGAATCCATAACTGACTTATTACTTCAGCTAAATATTTTGAACCTTTTCCCCACTTTTTAAACTTAAACATTATGGGAGTAAGGAGCAGTGGTGGAGAGGTACGGAGTTTGCCTTGCAAGCAGGTGACCCAGGACAGAACATGATTTGATCCCCATATGGTCCCCCAAGCCAGGAGCAATTTCTGAGTGCATAGCCAGAAGTAACCCCTGAGCATCACTGGGTGTGGCCAAAAAAATAAAAAGAAAGAAAGAAAGAGAAAGAAAGAAAAAGAAAGAAAGAAAGAAAGAAAGAAAGAAAGAAAGAAAGAAAGAAAGAAAGAAAGAAAGAAAGAAAGAAAGAAAGAAAGAAAGAAAGAAAGAAAGGAAGGAAGGAAGGAAGGAAGGAAGGAAGGAAGGAAGGAAGGAAGGAAGGAAGAAAGAAAGAAAGAAAGAAAGAAAGAAAGAAAGAAAGAAAGAAAGAAAGAAAGAAAGAAAGAAAGAAAGAAAGAAAGAAAGAAAGAAAGAAAGAAAGAAAGAAAGGAAGGAAGGAAGGAAGGAAGGAAGGAAGGAAGGAAGGAAGGAAGGAAGGAAGGAAGGAAGGAAGGAAGAAAGGAAGAAAGAAAGAAAGAAAGAAAGAAAGAAAGAAAGAAAGAAAGAAAGAAAGAAAGAAAGAAAGAAAGAAAGAAAGAAAGAAAGAAAGAAAGAAAGAAAGAAAGAAAGAAAGAAAGAAAGAAAGAAAGAAAGAAAGAAAGAAAGAAAGAAAGAAAGAAAGAAAGAAAGAAAGAAAGAAAGAAAGAAAGAAAAAGAAAGAAAGAAAGAAAGAAAGAAAAAGTAAAGAGCTATAGAGATGATATAGTAAAAAGCTTGACTTCCATGTCATCATCCTGGGTTTGATCCTTTATACCACATATGTAGTCTCCTGATCACCTCCAGCATTGATCCTTGAAGAGGCAAAGTACAGTGGGTAGAGCACTTGCCTTTGATCCAGTAAACACAAGTTCGATCCCTGACACCATATATGGGCTCTTAAGCCCACTAAAAGTGGTCCCTGAGCACAAAGCTAGGAGTAAGTCCTGAACAATATCTGGTATGATATCTACCAAAAAATATAAAGAATATTTCTTCCAGGCTTTTTAAAATATTTTGCTCTTAAAGTATAAAAATCTTGTATAAAATTGGGAGTTAATTATTTTTCTCAGACAACCCCTTCATGTTTTTAAGACTTCATTGCACATAATAGAAGTTCCCCCTTATACAAGTAGGATAAAATTTGATGAACTGAGGAAAATCATTCTTTTGTGAAGAAAGGGTATTACGCATGACTTTGGAATGTAAGGAATTTGACCTTATGTAGGAGTTATAGCTATATAAATACTGCTGAATGATAGTAACTTTTATGAGTTTGAACTATTATACTCATTTTAAATGAAAAACAAAAGGACTGCTACATTTTTATAGCATTCAATAGAAAAGGGAGAATACTTGTCAAGCAAAAATTGGGATTGAAATTATAAATATAGCATTGTGTGTTAAAATCCATATCTAGAAGTTGCCTTCTTTAGAATAGAATAATTGTGGTTTTTTTTTTTTACCAGTGATTGTAAACAAATTATGGCTAAGTTAGATCATTAAAAATTCTTCTAGTAATAGCTGTATGATATCTATGTCAATAATGGGAAAAATATTAAAATCACTTGCTCAAAATCACATATTTTTAAATGGCATGATGATTCCTATCATATTGTTTTCTTTCATTCTGTTCTATACAAGTAGACAGGGAAGGACCCTAATAGTGAGATTATTTTTTTCTTAGTAGTAATTCTCAATGTTATTTAAAGAAGCTTTGAAGTCACCATTTCTGAAGTAGTCAAAGGCTCAAAGACACTTCCCAGATGAAGGTTCCTTCCAGAGAAGGGTGGATCCCCTTAGCAAAGAAGTTTTAAGAAAAATAACACTATGCTTAAAATATGGAAAAGACTAGCAGTCCTTGCAAAATATTTCTCATGAATAAAGCCCCAGATACCCAGAAAACCACAGGGGAGAGAAGTTTGGGGAAAACCAAACTATAAAACTCACTTTGTGAATGTCAGTGGCATGCATTTTCTTGAAGATTCACTCACATCTCCAACAATGTGTAATCTCAATATTTTTCCCTTCTGAACATCTCTCTCTCTCTCTCTCTCTCTCTCTCTCTCTCCATTCTTACTTTCTACCTCTCTTCTCATATTTCTCTAAATAAAACTATTTTATTACATTTTTCATTTCCTATAGAAGTTCCTTTCAGAAAAGAAAGTCTTGGGCAAAGGTTAAGGATTTATTTTATAATTCTAAAAACAACATTCCTTGCTCCAGCCTAAATCCATAGCTCTCTGTGAATGCCAGAAGTGGAACTAGTTCCTTTCACACACACACACACACACACACACACACACACACACACACACACACACACACACACACACACACACACACACACACATACACACACACGCGCGCGCGCGCTGTCGTCTTAGGCACATTTAGAAAACTACCCAGGGGGGTTGCTGCAACACTAGTATCCATCCTGCATATATACTTGTGAAAAAATTTATCAGACCTCAGACACCTGTCCAGGCATTTGGGTAAGCTGAGGAGGAAGGCAGTAAAACTCTTCTCTTGAGGCCATCATTCCCAATTAACTCAGGTCCTGCTTCTCTTGATTGGATATTCAGCACTCAGTTGACCTACAAACAACTGACAAAACAACCCAAAAGAAGAACTATGATATAATTTACAAGACACCCAATATAGGCATTTCTTTTATGAAGTTACTTCTCCCCCTAACAACAGGGGCATGTGTGAAGATAAAGAAATTGCAAAACCCAAATAAGTTTTCTGTAAATTTTTATAGAAAATTATTTAGGATATGTAGGAATGTTTCCTTTTGTTTATTTGTTTTATTGTTTGTCTGAGGGGCCACATCTTGTGCTCTGCACAATTTCAGGGACCAAATCCACACCTCCCTCATGGAAACCATGTGCTCCATACAATATATGATTGTAAAAAACAAACAAACAAACAAACAAACAAAAAAAACCTATGAGTTGTGAGATCACCCTGTTTCTAAATCCCAGGCAGAGGGATCTGAAAAAGGAAGGTGGGTAGTAGTGAAAGACTAATAATAAACCAAGCCAGTCAGAGAAGAGGCATGAAGCCAGTCTGCTTTTAGTGTGGTCCCTCTGCCTGAGCCAAAAGCAAAACTGCTCTTTCTTTATTAAACCAGTTTAATTTACTAGAAGCAAGAAGATCGAGAGAAACATAGGTACCTATCTAGGTGGGCTTTTACATATCAAAGGAAGAGATTTTATGGGAAAGAGGAAGATGGGGAACACCTTTGTTTTGGGTTAACAGCTGGATGTCAACTTACATATGGTTAAATGCAAAACAATAAAATATAAAATGATCATTCATTGTATATAGTAGACTAATATTTTCTGAGCTAGTTAATAATTGTTTTTTAATTATGTACATTTGCCAGTATTTATATAGAAAAGCACTAAAAAAAATTTCACTTAAGCATGTACTTAATGAAAACCATGAATGATTTTATAAGAGAAGTCAATCTTACCAGGGACTTATATCTAAATAATATAAGAATATATTATATTCTTTTTGTTTGCTTGTTTTTGTTTTTTTTGGTCATATATTATATTCTTATATAAAGATATTATTTAAAATAAATGAACAGATCAGGGGCCAGAGTGATAGCACAATGGGTAGGGTGTTTGCCTTGCACGTAGTCAACCCAGGACCAACCAGGGTTCAAACCACATCATCCCATATGGTCCCTTGAGCGTGCAAGGAGTGATAGCACAGAGCCAGGAGTAACCCCCAGCAGATATGGCCAAAAAAAACTTAGATCAATGTGGATCAGTTGAAAATGATTATTTTATCTTTTATGGTATTAGTAAAATCAATGCCTAAGGATTTTTACTGGGCTGTGTTAGTATTAGCAGAGCCTTCTGTGTTGCTGTTTAGACTCACTGAGGTTGGCACATTATTATGTAAAAAAAAATTATATTTGTATATATAATTTAAAATTTTAACTCTATCAATGCATTACAAAGTTCAAAAATATTTTTCTTGGTATAGAATGCCTGTCTCAAAGACAGGTAGAAGGTGGGGAAGGAGAGAAATGGGGGACATTGGTGAAGGGAAAGTTGCACAGGAAATGCAGTGTACAGTTTATGACTAAAACCCAACTACAAACATGTTTATAAACATGGTGCTTAAAAAAAGATATTTTTTAAATAAGTATTTCTCTTCTGTGGGAACAAGAGAATAGTAGGTAAAGTGTATGCTTTGCACACTGAACTAGGTTGATCCCCAGTACCAAATATCTTCAGAACCTTGCCAGAGTGATCCCTTAACACAGATCCAAAAGGAGGCCTAGTACATGGATAAAAACAAAACTGTATCCAGAGGAGGCTGTGTGCCTCTTTGTCCCTCAAAGCTTAAAGATAAGACCTTAGTTTATCCTTCTCCAAAAATTTAGCCATTGTTTTGTTTAGGTATGTAGATAAGATAGTGTGTGTCTCAGGAGATCAGCCTATGAAAGAATTTCATTGTTCTTTCAAGTGCCCTTTGGTCTGCAACTCATCATTTCTAAAAATTTCCCAGTTTTCTTACTGTATAATCTACTGGTGGTTGGATTGATACTGGAATATTGTATGCCTCAACTATGAATCATTTTGTAAATTATGTTGCCTTAATAAAAATTTAAAAAAATGCTTTATGATAATGCAGGCCATATACTGTTATTTTGAAGAAGTGTGTTTGTCATCTCCCAACCTTCTGGCTAATTACCAATAAAGACAATAAAGTGCTATCTTTGATCTTACTTACCTGAGTAAAGAGAGATATTTCTGAGTTTTGGTGTTCCAGCCTGATTACTGCAGCCTCTGTTGGGAAAAGGATTCCTTCTTTGTGAGACTCAGTGAATCAACTTAGACAAGGACCTCAGGTTTCTAGTGGAAGTTGGGCAATGACATGCTGACAGTGGAGTGAGAAAGTAACTGGAAAATGTTAAGAGTTTTGAAATATTTGGTATCATTTTGTTCCTGTTCTACCATAAGTTCAAAGAAAACTATTTAGAAGAAAAATTGCTTTCAAACTCTGGCAGTAAAGGTAGCAAAGAGACCTTACAAAGCACTTTGAAGAAATATTCCAGTTCAATGCCACTGCTGAATTTCTCATCTGAACATACCTGCCTTTGAAAAGCAGTAGGAGGGGAGAATTTAAGGTCATCCAACACTTTGCTTCCAGGCATGTAAGGCCCCAAGTCTTCTGAATATTATAAAGCAAATTTTCAATGCCACTAAGCTTTCTCTGGAACTTAGGGTATTTTCAATAATTTCTGTTGGAAACCTAAAGTGCAGAATAGAAGGTCCATAATAGGAAGATAGAATAATTTTGTCCTCTTTCAACTTCCTTTTTTTGCTTCTTCCCAAATCAACAGCAAAGCAATTATGATTATATTTCAGAGAAGGAATGTGACAAGACCTTTTTCATTTTGTTCCTGTGACATAAGTACCCTGGTTTTTTGTTACGTCAATATATTGCTCTATATGCAATGTTTTAACTACTCAGTTTTAGCTCTCAAAAGAAGTTAGTTAAATAATGTCTATTAATTTAATAGACCAAAGTGATATAGTATAGCAGGTAAGATGCTTGGCTTGCATTTCCAGCATCCCCTGAGCCTTCTCCCTGATTGCAGAGCCAAAATAAACCTTGAACACCATTTTTTGTGGGCCCAAGACCAAATAATAATAATAATAATATAATAATAATAATAATAATAATAATAGATATAAAGACATCTATTTTTGCTTGGCTATTAGAAGTTAGTTGATTCATGTGCATTTTATAAAGAATAAACAGATGCTACTAAATTTATTTGCATAACCAATTTTTTATTTAATATATTTTATACAAATTAATTTGTTGTACTTCCCAAATCTGGGTGTAGATCAAAATCATTTTTATACTTGACAATCAGCATTATGCTTTGCTGAAGTAAATCACCTCTGCAGTCATCTTCAGAGTTAACTTTCTTCTGGCTGGCACATCTAGGAGAACCTGCTATTGAAAATTATATATTCACTAATTTAGGAATAAAAGTTTATACAAAGAACATGTAAGAACCCAAAATTATTATGACCATGTATATATGTAATTTAGTCACATATCTATGAAATATAACTCCTGCAGATAAAGTAACAAAGCATCCTTCAATGATTGGTTATATTAAATTTTATTTCATAAAGAGCTTCTTTTCAATATTAAGTATTATAACAATAATAACAATATTAATAATTTACAATATTAATATTGATTATTAAGATAAATTACTAAGAGCTAGAGGACAGAACATACAAGAAAATGTGTGATATCTTGCATTTTTATTTTTTTTACAAAGAGATGGTCATGAAAAGATTCTCCATTCAATTCTGGGGTCCATCAGATGTCAAAGTGTTTTATGTGCTTACTGGTTCTAAGGACAGTGAGCCATTATTTTAGTGGCATGATTCAAGAATGCCAGGCAAGCCAGGCTGACCTTCCAACACCCCTAAGTACCCCGCCCATGAGCTGAGTGTTTTCTGACATTCCAGAATACTTTCTCCTGCAGATCAGATATTATACTATGGAAATTGCTCCATGTTTTGCAATTTTATTTGAAAATACATTTGTTTTTGCCCCATTCAAAATTATTGAATCAAAATATTTGGAGGTTGGATAAAATACTGTTGGATAAAATACTTGATTCCTTGCTAAATATCAATATAGCTCCCCACTGCAAGCACATTTCTCAGGCCTTTAAGAATATTAAAGATTTAAGAATATTAACTGTCTGGTATCAGTTTTGAGCAGGTGAAGTAGAACCCATTTGTGTAATTTTTCATTTTCTGTGCTAGATATAACAGAAATTTATGCCAAAGGAAAACTTTACAAAAAATAAAACAAAGTGAATAGTCCAAGGATATTTTTTTTAAAAATTACTACAAAAGATACATTTCTTTTTTGGGATGGGAGCCAAACCCAGTGGTACTCAGGGATTACTCCTGGCTCTGCACTCAGAAATTGCTCCTGGCTCAGAGGACCATATGGGATGTCGGAAGATCCAGCCCCGTGTCTATCCTGGGTCAGCCACATGCAAGGCAAACTCCCTACTGCTGTGTTACAACTCTGGCCCCAAAATGCATTTGTTTACTCATTAAAAGCCCTTCAAAATTTTACAAGTTAGAACAAAACAAAACTCAAAGAGAAAAATAAAAAAGCTATTACCTACAAATGGGCAATATTTGACATCAAAGGAACAATATTGCACAACACTTATAAACATGTATCAAATAGTTTTCATGAACTTTTTATCACTTAAGTATCAAAACAACTCAGTTTTTTGAAGAACTGGGTGTAAATACAGAGTAGTAGTCCTTTTTAGATCAAATTCCTAGAGGTTTAATGGCTTTACCAACCAAGTCCCCTCACAAGAACCCAAGAGCTTGTGATTAAATGTGTTTGCCTGATGTTAAATATCTCATTAAGTAAATGATATTACTTCTTGAAAAACAAAGAAATCAGTAAATTTAGATACAATTTTTGTCTTTGCAATCAAAGAAAGGTGTGTTAGTGAACTGTTTTCTAATCATTTCTTAATTAGACTCCAAAGCTTTCGTAGTGGCATAAAGAATGCTAAGATGCTCTTCTGAAACTTGCAGCATTGAGTGGGATCTTGAGATTGTGTAACCCCTCACTTTGACTGATTATCCAGAAACAATTTACATTTTATTGCTTTCATGATTTTATAGCATAATGAATACCTGTTTGACATTACCTGACATTCTAAATAAAGCATGAGAGACTGCTGACCTGCCGTCTTGGATTTACAAGTTTATCTGTGTCTATCTCTGACAGAGATGAAAAAAAATCAAGATTCCTATTTGAATCTTTTTCCTCTTCCTGCTTCTCTATCATTTAGTTTTCCCAAACCATATATATATATATATCAATATATATATATATGTATACATGTATACATACATATACATACACATATATACTATGTATATATTTACGGAAAACTTACTTTCAATTTCATTGCTTTTTCAACATTTTTCTATTTTCTCATTGATTTATTTTTACCTGATTTTGTTATATTCATCTTTCTATTATTTGTCATTGATTTTGGTAATCTTGTTTTTCTAGCTTAAGAAGAGCTAAAGTTATTTATCTTGGGTTTTTTTTTCCTTTCTATTCTAAGATTGTAGTGCTATAAATTTTCCTCTAACTGCTGATCTCTTTCTGTTATTTCCTACTTAATTTTGTTGTGGCTGGAAAATGTACTTAGTGTTATTTCAGTCCATTTTATAAAATATCTCTCATTTTGAAAGTATAGATTAGGTTTTGGTTGCTTGTTTGGCTTGATAATTTCTGTCTTTTGATTGCAATGTTTATTAAATAAAGTGGATGTTGTACATATTATAAAATGAATATAAAGTAATATTGTTATGTTCCAATTTACTTTTCTCCTTTATTTTATTTATTTATTTATTTTAAAAATATAGAACGCTTCACGAATTTGCGTGTCATCCTTGCACAGGGGCCATGTTAATGTTCTCTGTATCGTTCCAATTTTAGTATATGTGCTGCTGAAGCGAGCACTCTCCTTTATTTTTAAACTATATGTTATTGTTCTGTTCTTATAGCTTTCCTTTGTGATAAAATTTTATCATTTTTATTGATATTTTGATTTTCATTAATATATATTCTATGCATCTATATTTGTTGGGGGGCACACCCATTTGATGCTCAGGGGTTACTCCTGGATAAGCACTCAGAAATTGCCCCTGGCTTGGGGGGACAATCTGGGACGCCGGGGGATTGAACCGTGGTCCTTCCTTGGCTAGCACTTGCAAGGCAGACACCTTACCTCTAGTGCCACCTCACTGGCCCCTTTATGCATATATATTTAAAATTCTTGGTTTATACTTACTTTCCTCATTAAATACTGTGCATAGTTATATAATTCTATATTTTGCCTTTAATTTTCGACATTAGTATATATGCTATTACTATTATTGGAAATACTTTGTTTTTATATTTTTGAGATTTTTATTTGCCATTGACTTTTAGCAGTTTGAAGTGTAATAAGTAGTTAATCATTTTAAATTTAACTTATTTATATTTCATTGGCATTCTTCATCAAACTATATTTTTCATCAAATTTAACATTTTATCCTTTGTGCCTTTGATTTTTTTTCTATGCCTGCTTCTATATCCTAGTTGGAGGTAGTAGATAGATGAAATGAATAGTTGGAATATATGTCACTGTCCTACAGAATATGGAGCTCTATGGCTGTCTTCCTTACTCTTTAACATTTTTTTAATTTGCTATTTTCATATTTACTAATATATTTTGTTCTGACTCAGATTAAAGTTATTTCTTTTGCCTTCAATTTTTAATTTTTCTAATGATTAACCTCCCCATTTCAGATTTTGTAATTTTCATCTAGATTCTAGAGTTTATGTACTTCAGTTTATCTTTTCTTTTTCTTTTCTTTTTTTTTTTTTTTTTTTTTGGTTTTTAGTTTTTGGGTCACACCTGGCAGTGCTCAGGGATTACTCCTGGCTCTACGCTCAGAAATCGCTCCTGGCAGGCTCAGGAGATTCGAACCACTGACCTTCTGCATGCATGGCAACGCCTTACCTCCATGCTATCTCTCCAGTCCCTTCAGTTTATATCTTCTACTAAATTTCCTTATTTATTAACTCATTGCAGTCTACTATACTTTATTTTTTTGAATACAACTTTCTGTATTTCACTGAATATATTTAAACTGAATTAGTTTAAGGCTTGCATTAACATACTCCAAAGCTTCATTATATATTAAGTACATTTTCCTTTACCTAGAATGAGGACAATTGTTGTTCTTTAAAGGGGAGTTAGCATTTGGAAAGTCTAGAGAAACACTACAAGGGTTGAGTTTGCACTGCCTTTAGCCAACTCTGATTTGATTTCAGCAGAGCACATTTTCCCACAAACACTCCCAAAATCTGAAGTAAACCATATGCATTGAACCAGGAGTACACCTTTAATACTACAGGGTGTGATTCCCCCAAAATTATGTTTGCTTGTTTTGGTTTTCTTTTTTGAGTTTTTTTGGGTCATACCCACCAGTGCTCTGGGGTTACTCCTGGCTTTGCTCTGAGAAATTGCCCCTAGCTCGGGGTACTATATGGGATGCCAGGGATCAAAATCATATCCATCCTGGGTCAGCTGCATTAAAGGCAAACACACAACCACTGTGCTACTGCTCCAACCCAAATGGCAAAATTTTTAATGGATATGGAAAGAGAAAATTCTAAGCCTTCTCCATATCATTTCTGTTTAATTTTTCACCAAAGTTTCTTAAATATATGATTTAACATTAGATTTACAAGGCATGCATGTATCTGTGGAAGTGGGCATATAATACAAAATTTAAATTTTATTATTCATAGGGACAATATATGACATGCATGATATCTTTTCAGTATTGCAAACCACGGTGCCTAAAAAAGAAAATGAGAGAGAAAGGAACAGAGAATGAGTGAATGAGAAAGAGAGAGAGATGTCTGCTGAAGAGCAGGCTGGAGAAAGAGGGGTTGTGGGAGAGAAATGGGGAACACTGTTGGTGGAAAATGTGTACTAGTGAAGGATGGGGGATGGGTGTTAGAATATTGTATGACTAAAACTCAATTATAAGCAGCATTGTAACTATTTCAATATGATCCAGTTGATTTTTTAATTTTTAAAAAATAAATAGAAAATGAAAATAGAAAATGCCCTTAATAATGTACAAGATAATTAGATAAATATGTTTACATGTTAAACCATAAAGTAGTATACAATTAGCTATTGTTTAGTAAATAGTATTGAAAATAATCACAGAATTTTACAGTAGAAGCTCTAAATTCTTTTTTTAACCCTGTAAAATAAAATTTTACTGCATTCAGTACATCAAATGTGAAATGTAAAAAACTAAAATTAAATTTAAAGAATAAACAAGAAATAATTTTTTAAAAGGTGAAATTCAATAGCTATAAATACTTGAGAACTGAGAACTAAAGAATTTACTTTAAAAAGAACAAGAGAAAGATTTGTTTAAAACTTGAAAGGTGAAAACCAAGACATTGCTACAACAAAGCAGTCATAAATTTGAAAAAAAAATGAGTTTTGTTATGACAAATAGGCAATATTTATGAATTGGATAAAACTCATTTATATAGCAATACACTTTGACAAGCATGTGACAAAACTGGAATTTTGTATTTTAAGTTAAAGTATATTCTGGCAAACGTGGATAGAAAGCTTGCAGCAAATCCAGAGAGACAGAAGAGGAGTTAAGATACTTGCATTCCATTCTGTCTAAATCTTCCCAATTATCAGCAGAGATCATTCCTGAGTATATCGTCAGAAATAACTCCTGAAAACTTCTGGGTGTTAACCAAAAAATGAGATAAAGGGAAGAAAGAAAGGAAAGGAGAGGAAAGAAGAGAAGAAAAGAGAAAAAAGAGAAGAGGAGAGGAGAGGGAGGAGAGGAGAGAAGGAAGGAAGGAAGGAAGGAAGGAAGGAAGGAAGGAAGGAAGGAAGGAAGGAAGGAAGGAAGGAAGGAAGGAAGGAAGGAAGGAAGGAAGGAAGGAAGGAAGGAAGGAAGGAAGGAAGGAAGGAAGGAAGGAAGGAAGGAAGGAAGGAAGGAAGGAAAGGAAGGAAAGGAAGGAAAGGAAGGAAGGAAGGAAGGAAGGAAGGAAGGAAAGGAAGGAAAGGAAGGAAGGAAGGAAGGAAGGAAGGAAGGAAGGAAGGAAGGAAGGAAGGAAGGAAGGAAGGAAGGAAGGAAGGAAGGAAGGAAGGAAAAGAGCCACAATAGCTATACCTGTTATAGAAAAATTCTTTAAAGGTTGTTGGAGATGAATCCAATCTTCCCCACTCCCTTTCTAGGTACTGATTGCTAGAAAATACTTAATGTGAGAGATTAACTGTGATAAAGCACACAGGCTCCACAATACACTGGCCCATGTTCTGGTCAGTACAATGAGGTTATACAGTTTCTAGGAAAGTGGTCTTACATACTACAATAAAAAAAGAGAAGTCAAACCCTGAGATTTAGATATTAACTACAGTTCCTATTTAATATGAAACCAGGCTTTTAAACATCTAATGGGAGGTGTTGGGAAATGGGGCACTGACTGATGATTCTCTCATCTTGCTTGTGTGAGACCCTGGGTTGAGTTCTAGCTCTTGGCACATAGCAATGAGAGTAATAATAAGAAGAAATTCTAGTACAGGGTGATAAGTTGATCTCTCATCTTTAGGGGCAGAGATATTTCTTTCCTGCACATAGAGATTGATAATTGGGCAAGTCATAATTCTTGCATTGACTGTTTTTCAATATCCTTCCATTCAGTTTAGTAAGTACACTGTGTTAGCTCATGCCTTGCAGCTGGTATATAGTCCCAATAACACTATAGGATGGAATATATAAATATTATGAAAAACAATTGGGCTTGAAGATGCTATATGCAGAGGTGTTTTAGTCAGCCATAAGACAAGAAATCCTTTCATTTTTGTCTATGAAAAGTTCTGAGGTTCAGCCCTTTCATAATTCAGCCTCTCCTTGAGACTGCACAGAAACCCAACTATTACAACTATCAGTATAGAATCTCAGTATAGTCATTTTTAAACTCTTAAGTTTCCTCTTTTTTATTGTTTTTCTGCTCTCACTTTGCATCTACTCCTGCTCAAAATGATTCCTGCCTCAGCAAAGGGTCTCAGAATTCAAAACAAGCATTTTGCTTATTATACCAGCATTTTAGAAATTACCATATACTAATAGGACACAAATGTTTTATTACTTTTAATGTTAAAATTATGTAAATTTTATTCTAAATTGCGAATAGCCCACCCATCACCATGACATCAAAACAGCAGTGCATTGTGGGGCTGGAGAATCTCTTCTCTCTCTCTCTCTCTCTCTTTCTCTCTTTTACAGCTTCTTTCTCTGAGCAACACAAAACTTAGATTTTGAAAGATAAATGTGTCTTCCTGTTCATGCAGAAAGATCTTCTACTTTAGTTAACAATGTGTTTATTAGAGCATTATAGTTTGTGACCATAAAAACCTGAGAATCCTGTGTGTTTATTTCTGGGAAATAAAACACAAAAACAATGGAAATTAAAAATATAATATTCAGGAGCAGTTTCTTAAAATAAAAATAGAACAATAATATGTTTCATTTGCTGTAATTTCTAAATGCACACACCAAATATTAAACAGCTTATAAAAATACATAAACCCAAGGAAAAACACCATACATATTAGTTTGAGTGATCTCTATAATAGAGGAAGAGCAAGAAAACGCATTAAGTAAGCAAGAAATAAAATGGGGGAGCAATAAAGAAGACATATTCATTGTAATAAATATTTGGCTCAGTTCAACTGTATAGACTCCATAGTGGAGCTCCTCGTTTTACACTCATGCATACTCAAATAAACAACCATACACTCAATAGTCACACAATAAGCTTATACTTATATTTTAAAAATTGCTTTCTGAACATATTATGGTACATTTTATTGGCACAATGGAACATTATGAAAGAGGTACAAAAATAATCAGGTGCTAATAAGAAATACTTTAAAATATGTATTTTATGGTAATAAAATCCTGTCTGAATGTTAAAGATAAGCATTAAAAAAACAAGCATAAATAAGTGTATTTATCTGCACAAAACAATTCTGGAAGCACACACACACACACACACACAAAATACCCCAGTAATATATTTATTCTGAGAATCATAGCATAATTCCTGAAATATGGCAATCAAAGATATTTATATTTCACATTTATTTAATATTATTTATCATATTTTTATGCCTTTCAGGCCCACCACCATTTTGAGGTGAGTACCTGGGTCCAGCCCAGTGAACATGTTCCTGGATGCCACCATATACGTGGTAGGCACAGAACCAGCACATGTTGAGCATCTGCTAGCCCAGCACAACAGGCTACAAGGAGCCATGCTAGTAGGAGTCACTGGGTAGTAAGTGGAACAATACTTGCTTGTAGGCCTTGGATAGCAAGCAGCCTGCAACCCACCTCTTAACAGAACACCAGAAACCAAAAAAAAATAAAAAGACTAAGAAACTCAATATATAAATAAAGGTTGTCTAAAGTTCAAGAAAAAGTACAGCATCAGGCTGCTTTATTCTGCTTGAAGAAGACATTAGGACAATAGTCATGATATTTCATAATTTGAGTAGAAATTTGCACAGGTACATGTGTGTTTAAATGTGCATGAAAAAACTCTCAATATGCCGAGACTGTAGCAAGTGTCAAGCAGGATGAATGAAGTTGAAATTTGAATCAGTGAATTCTAGGACAACTCTTAGTAAAACAGCTACAGAAGGAAAAAAGAAAGGCAACTGAAACATAATAAAGAAAAAAGGAAGACAATATAGGAATTGTTGAAAATAACAGGAGGAGCAACTGTAGAAACTATAGAAAGAGATGAATGAGGATGAGGGATAAAAATCATTTAAAGAAAAGATAGGTGAAAACTTACCCAATCTCAAAAAGTAGATAAGAAATAAATTCAAGAGATCCAAAGAGTGCCAACATAAAACCAAACCAAACAATCTCAAGACACACTCTAATCTAAATGGGAAGAACAAATTGCAGAAAGAGACTTCTTTTTTTTTTGGGGGGGGGGAAGGGGGAGGGTGGCATACTTGTGGTACTCCGGGGTTATTTCTTGCCTTGCACTCAGAAATTACTCTTAGCAGCCTCAGAGGACCATATGCAATGCTAGGGATGAAATCTGAGTTCAGTTGCATATAAGGTGAACTCCCTCCCCACTGTGCTTTTGCTCTGGCCCTAGAAAATGACTTTTTAAGAAAGATAAATCTCAAAATCTCACATACAGGTTAATAAAAAAAATGGCTGAATTATTACACCATTCAGAAAAATCAATTAAAATGGATTAAAGACTTTGAAATTAGACTAGAATACTTAAAATATATTAAGGAAATTATAGATAGAAAAATGGACTTCACAGTTTCTTTAGTCACTCGTCTATTGTCAGGCAATAGTATTGTTTCCAGATTCTGGCTATTGTAAATAGAGTTGTAATGAACGTAGGCACGCTGAGGCCATTTTTGTATTGTGCTTTTGTGTTCCTAGGGTATATCCATAGGAGTGGTATTGCTGTATCATATGGGAGATCGATTTCTATTTTTTTGAGTAACATCTATATTGTTTTCCATAAAGACTGTACTAGAAGTGAATATACACAGTGGTAGAATACTATGCAGCTGTTAGGAAAAATAAAGTCATGAAATTTTCCTATACATAGATGGACATGGAAATATTAAGCTGAGTGAAAAAAGTCAGAGGGAGAGAAATAGACGTGGCATAGTCTCACTCATCTGTAGGATTTAAGAGAAATAAAAGATAGTATGGTTATAATACCAAGAAAAAATAGAACTGAGATTTGAAAGGACCAGCCCATGATATAACTCTTATGATAAAGATTGGTGAGTGTAGTTAGAGAAATAACTACACCAACAACTATAATGACCATGGTAGTAAGTGATAAATGGAGGATGCCTATCTTGAAGACAGGCAGGGGTTGGGTAGGAGGGAGATGGGGGGCATTGGTGATGGAAATGTTGTACTAATGAAGGGGGATATACTTTTTATGACTGAAACCCAGTTACAAACATGTTTGTAGTCATGGTGCTTAAATAAATGTATTAATAAATAAACAAATAAAAAAAACAGACTTCAAAGGTATCTTCAATGATTTGATTACAAAGAGGAAAACAACCAAAATAAAAATAAGCAAATGGGGCATCAAATGAAAAACTTTTTGGCGTGTGAGTGTGAGTGTGTGTGTGTGTGTGTGTGTGTGTGTGTGTGTGTGTGTGTGTGTGTGTGTGTGTGTGTGTGTGTGTTTCTTATTTTAGTTTTGGTACACCCAAAATGCTCAGGGTTTATTCTTGGCTCTACACTCAGGAATAACTCCTGGTGATTCTCAAGGGATTATATGAGATACAGGGGACTGAACCATAATTGACTGATTGCAAGGCAAGAGGACCTTTGCTCTAGCCCCAAATTAAAAATATTTTGAGTGTTAAAAGAACATCCAATTAAAATTAAGAGACTTTCTACTAAATGAAAAAAAAATTTTCACACTTCATGTAGCTAATATTTAAGATGCATGAAGCACTCTCTAAGCCAGTGTTTTTCAATCTTTTTGTGCAAAGGCACACTTTTTTCATGAAAAATAAATCACTAGGCACACTACCATTAGAAAATACTAAAAAAGTTTTAACTCTGTACCTTTATTGACTACATATAAAGTAATTCTCTTGAATAGGAATGAAATAAACACAAATTATTTTATAATTACTTTATTATGAAATAAATTATTTTTATAATTGTTCATATTTCTGTTTACTTACTCAGTGCAAAACCTGGGCCTGTTTGGCTAGGCACAAAACTGATATTCTGGCAGGAATCGAAGACGCACGTAGCTCTTCGTCAACAATTCTCAGTCTCTGTCTTTAGTTTTTATAGTCCTTATAATCCATAACATGCAATTCAGCTCACAAATAGACCAATCATGCCGAAGCTGCATGTTTCAAATGAAATTGGAGTTTTCCCCATAGCACACCAGACAATATCTCAGGGCACGCTGCACAGTGGTTGAAAAATGCTGCTCTATGCACAATAAAATGCCCTCATATTTAGGAGAAATGTATAGCTCCTTCCCCAGGAAAGCCAGATAGATGACTACTCAGCATAGGGAAAAATGTTTGTAACTTAAGCTTTTGGAAAAACAAATCAATAAAGTAAGTACATATTTTTTCTCAGCAGAGGTTCGAATGAATATGGTGGAAAAGGAATGAATCCTCAGTCGCTGTTAGTAGTCTGGGTCAGCCTGTATCAAAGGAGCATGGAGGTCTCCAGAAAAGCAAAAATCAAACTCCATATGACCCGGTAACTTTACGTCTTAATATTTAGTCCCCAATTAAAAATATTACTTTTAAAATACATATGTATATTCATGACACTTCTGCTTATTAAAACATTCAGTACAATAGCAAGACTATGGAAAAAAAGAAATGTGCAACCACAGACGAATGAATAGAAAAATTGTGGTATTGGGGCTGGAGTGGTGGCGCAACAGTAGGGAGTTTTCTTTGCACGCTGCTGACCTAGGATGGACCACGGTTCAATCCCCAGCATCCCACATGGTCACCCAAGTCAGGAGCTATTTCTGAGCACATAACCATGAGTAACCCCTGAGAGTCACCGAGTGTGGCCCAAAAACCAAAGAAAAAAAATTGTGGTATAGGGCCTGATAAGATGTAGCTTGTAAGGTGCTTGCCTTGAACACAACTGATCTCAGTTGGATTTCTGACACCAGATATTATCATCCAGCGCCACCAGGAGTGGTAAATCTTGAGTATAGAGTCAGGAGTAATCCCTTAACACTGCTTAATGTGACACAAAAACAAACAGAAAAAGAAGTTGTAGTGTATTATAAAATGAAATACTCTGTTGGTATAATTAAAAGTTGAAATCATACAGTTTGCTACAACATGGATGAAACTAAAGAGTATTCTGGCAAGTAAAATATATGAGAGAGAATAAATATCAGATGATCCTTCTTATATTAGAATATGGAATAGAGTGAAAACAAGGGAATTGATAATACTTAATAGTGATAAATCTGTGACATTGAAATATAGAGTCAATTACCAAATTGTGGAAGAAAATAAGGAAAGAGGGAAAGACCAGACTACACAGGCATTGGTGAAGGACCATGGAACACTGGTAATGGTGGGATATGCAGACTTTTTTTCAACAATTTCATATATTTTAAGAATATTTTACCTAAACTCTAATCAATTAAAAATAATTAAATTCTATAATTTATTTTTATTATCAATTTGAACAAATAAATAAAATGCATAGTCAAATAAAACGTATACCAATAAAATAATCAACTTTGAAATCACAAATAATCTTATAATCTGCAGTTACAAAAGGAAAATATTTATATTTCTTGTCTTTTAATTAAAGTCACAAATTGAAATGCCTGCAGTAAGATGAAGAGTGGCTTGTGAAAATGTGGTATACAACAGACACAAATGGGAAGGAAAGTAAAAAGTGTATCTCTAGTAGACAAATATTTCTTTGTGAATACATTGAAATTTAATAACATTTTATTATCAGCATAAGTAGACATCTTTGTGCTTAAAAAAGGTAGAAATTTGTATTGTAGCTGTTTTTTAAAGGACTGAAGACCAGGTTAAAGTGTTCTTTCACAGGTGCCTGTCAGTTTTACAACCCCTTCCATCTTTGATTAACTAAGATAGGTAGTTAATTTATGAGGGAGACATTGAGAATACTAAAATAGACAGGGTAACAAATAGGTAAGTAGGTTTACTCCTGACTCTTTCCTCAAGGATCACTCCTGGTGGAACTCTGGGGACCATTTTAGGTTCCAATAAATTGTCCAAAAGGACCTAAGTTCAATTCCTGGCAACCCATTGTCTGTGTCATTAATAGGAATTCCTATATTTCTATAAGGCAACCAACACAAGGACCCCTAGATGTATTTCCTGTCATGGATAGCTGCGTCATGTACCCCCAAGGGAATTTAAGCAAAATTTAAGATGTTAAAACTTCCCTTTCCTTATCCTCTGGTCTCCTAACTGAACTGTATTCTATCTAAGGTCTATAAACCACCTAGAGCCATGTGTATTGTTTTAAAGATCAAACAATACACACTGATAAGTTTCTGTTCTGTTAACAGATATGTAAACAGATATGTTTTTCTTTGCAAAGAAACAAAATGTGAGCATTCTTTTTATACCTGTGACTGATAATGTACCCCATATATATATGTATATAAATACACACACACATATTAAACTTAGAATGCTGTGCTCCACACACATTGGTGTGTGCTCTCATTTCTTCATATTTTGCCGCCTGTGCATCCACTCTTCTCAAGAACACTCAAAAAAGCCTTCTAAAGCATCCAGACTCCAAGAAATAGTCAGTGACCCCCATTTTATACCTTGTAGGAGTGATTCTTAAGCTCAGTGACAAGGGTAATCCCTGAGCACTGCCAGTGTGGCACCCCCAAATTTAAGTTAAAATATCTGAGGGTTTAATCTCTGAGGCTTTAATTCATTTTGATTTAACAGTTTATATTATTCAAAAGCCATGATCTTTTGATTTCTATAGCACCTGAGTCTTTGGGTGTCCTTTTATTCTAATCTTTGTTTTGCAGCACAGAAGCTTCTTAATTTTATAGTTCCATTTGTTTATTTTTGCTTTAATAAACCTGGTAAATGACATTGAATCATTGAAGATGCCACTAAATTCTATGTCAGAAATTTGATATAAAGTTTAATCAATCCACATAATATTATAGGCAGGATAGTCATTGTCACAAGTTGAATTCTTCTAATCCATGAATATTAATGTGAAACATTTTCCATTTTCTGCTGTCTGCTTCTATTTCTTTCATAAGTGACACAATTTTCAAGACATTGGACATGATTTAAAATGAGGTAATCTTTTAGATCTATTTTCTCTAGTTTTTATTTGCATAATAAAATAAGTGTCCTTTCACACTAGTGAAAATGGCATATATTAAAAAAAAACTGGAAATAACCAATTTTGACAGGGATGTGGTTTTAAAACAAAACTCCCACTCACTGTTGTTGAAATTTTGTCTAGTGCAGCACTAATTGAAAATGCTATGGCTAATTCTCAAAAAATCTTAGAATACAGTTCTCATATAACACAATTATTCTGCTTTTTGGCATCTATTCCCAACCCCAACTACAAACTTACTAATCTGAAAAGATAGGTGCACATCTTGCTCATTTGTAAAATAGCCAGAATTTGAAATCAACCCAAATGTCCAATAGCAGGCAAATAAATAAAGAATTTATTATTATATATGTATATACATACATATATACACACACAGTAGAGTACTACACAGCCATAAGAAAAATTAGAGAGAGGGAGAATGATGATCTCAGCTAGCTATGTTGGAAGAGAAACAAAGCCAGTATACAGCAATATTAACTAATGGCAAACCTCAGGTTTGTACTGAAGTTTGAGAGCAATACCATAGGGAGGAGTGGGGAGATGCAAGAGGACAAAGGTCATAGGAGCAAGGGGAGGTCACCTTGGTAGTGAGGTGAGGTAATTGTATATGGCAAAACATTTGGTATCAAGTTGTTGTAAATGAATAATCTAACACTTAATATTTTAAAGAAATAAAAATATAGAACAAAAGACTGCCAAAGGAATTCTACATTTAGATTCCTATCTGTGATATTTGTTTCTCTCTCTTAAAAAAAACCCCTACTTGAACTCCCATTTGGTGTTTGCTTTTTATTCTCCTTTCTAAATATAAATTTAATATTTTAAGAAAATGTTTTATGAGGAAAGCACAAGACAAAGGATAGGATTCCACCTGTTATCAGCTTTAATTCTAGAGGTATGTGTAAGTTCTGTGCATGCATGTGTGTGTGTGTTTCTGCATGTGCAGACGCCCTAGTGCTGTCACAGTCATTGACCATGTCTCTCCTCCAAAATTTACACATGCTGTAAAGTTAATATGCATCTGCCCCAACCGTTAATGTGTTATAAATGCTTAATAATCTCAAAAGATGAGATAAATGAGGTCTGGGACCCACAGGAGTCTGAGATTAGTTGGTACCAAAAATATTTTAAATGTTAGAATCAAATGACTAAAGGATAATTCCATTACACACAACATTATTATGTGCAGTGTAAAAACTACACTCAGCCATTCTTTGAGTTCAAAATTGTAGTGACAACCACAGTAAGGGACCATATATGCTTAGAATCTGGGTGTCATCTTATCTTTGGGAAATCATCACTAGAAACATCTTCCCTTTCCCTTGAAATATAATTATTCTGTCTCTTTTTGATTACTGTATTTTCTGGCATATAAGGTGACATTTTAACCCATGAAAAACTTCTTAAAAGTCAGAGGTCGTCTTATACACCAGTATATGGCATGCTGAAACTTATTCCAGATTCGGGGATGAGTGATCCACCTCCCTCTTACCGCCACATCCATCCAGCTGCCAGGCATCATCACTCAAAAACCTTTGCTTGTCCTGATTCATCTTTCAGGGCACACAGAGGAACTGAGTTACCAAGTGCTGCATCCCATCCAGCTGCCAGGAATCATCACTCAGTCCTCTGCTTGTCCTGATTCATCTTTCAGGGCACACGGAAGAGCTGAGTTACCAAGCGCTGCATCTCATCCAGCCGCCAGATATGCGGCTTTCTGGTGCTCAGTCCTTTGTTCAGCTTTTATGGGACACAGAGGAGGTGCTCTGTCTCCCTCTAGCTGACGTATTAATCACTGTACCCAAGGCTGCTGCTCTTGGAGAAGCCCCCTCTCCCTACTCTCAATGTAGATCACAATTAAAAAAATCAGTCACTCATTACAAATGATAAATGTAAAATGATTGTTGGTACTCCAAAGTTTAGCTTTATTAAACATAAACATACCTTTGAGGGTTCTACTCTTTTTCTCATGTTTTTTTATTTTCATTTTGTGTGCATTATAAAAGAGGTAGTCTTATAAGGTGAATAGAGCCCAAACCCTTCATTTTAACAGGAAAATTAAAGGGTCGCTTTATATTCCAGAAAAATGTGATACCTACTTTTATACCTATGTAAATTAAAATTTTCTGTAAATTTTTTCTGAAATATGTTTTCATTCTGATTGCTTGACTTTTTCTTTTGTTGTTGTTTTTGTTTTGGGGTCACATCCGACAGTGCTCAGGAGTTACTCCTGGCTCTACACTGAGAAACCACTCCTGGCAAGCTCAGGGGACCATATGGGATACCGGGATTAGAAGCACCATCTTTCTGCATGCAAGGCAAACACCTTACCTCCATGCTATCTCTCTGGTCCCTACTTTTACTTTTTAATAAACTGATTGCCTTATTCATTACTTATTAACTCATAGGTCATGCCTTCACTCTGATTTTTAAATGTATGTTATTCTTCAATAATTCTTTTTAATAATTCTTTGAATTTGAACTTGAATTTCCTATGTAAACAAACTATTCCAGGTCAGCACTAAATGACTTTGTCCTTGACTTTGCATGTCCTACAACAGCAGAATAACAGAATAACTAACTATTCAGTAGAAAAATCATAATAATTATTTACTGCATCTCAAAAATATATTATTTTCAGGAAAAACTATTCTTTTTTGGTTTTTCTGGCCACACCCATTTGATGCTCAGGGGTTACTCCTGTCTAAGTGCTCAGAAATTGCCCCTGGCTTGGGGGGACCATATGGGACACCAAGGGATCGAACTGCTGTCTTTCCTTGATTAGCGCTTGCAAGGTAGACACCTTACCTCTAGCGCCACCTCGCCGGCCCCAAGGAACAATTATTTTTGATATTTACCTACAACTTAACAGTAATAAATTTTTTAAATAAAGTTATGCTTTTGGTAAATCAGAATTTTATTTAAAAGTTAGAAAACTATTTCTATTCTATTCTATTTCCAAGGATTCCTAGCTGCTGAGACTCCAAGAATTTCTCATGACTATGTCAAATGTATTAAACAGCTGATGTGCTGGAAAAATTTTAAAATAATTACTTTACCAATAGTGGAACCATTCTACCCCCTCTTATTTTCATTCATATATTTGTTTTAGTTAATACCTTCACCTAAAATATTCCTGATATGCCAGTATTCATTGCTCTAAGTCCTCTCAGGTCATTTCTATCAATTTACAATCAAAAGATCTAAATAATAAAATTGAAGATGCTTGCTTTCTTAAGACTCTCTATATACCTCACTTACTTGTCAAGGGTCAAATCCTATCTTGCAATGTACTTACTAAACTTTCAGAGTTGAAGTTGATTTTCCTAAAGTAGAATCTAAAAGAAATGGAGCTGTCAGAGATTGTATTTATTCATGAATTAAAAACTAGCTTAGTTTGTTTTTGCTTTCCTAAGCAATGATCAGAGGGGGCCAGAATGGCCTTAATAAGGCTAGTGGGTCACAGGTTTAGTTCTAAGGCCCAAGGAAGTGGCTTTGCTCTAGCTCTGAGGTACTGAGGATTACTAAGCCTTCCTGAAGGTCCAATGATAGCACATGACAGGTTAACCCTTTACTATCTCTCAGGCTCCACTGATTTATTTTAATTATAACATGGTCATGTTGAAAATAGTAATATTCCACACTGTGCTTTTAGAAAATGTATAGAAGTGGGGGGGCATGGAGGCCAGTAAGGAAGAACAACATGAATTTAGACTTATACATCTCTAATTTTGGCTAATAAAGAAGTAGAATTATTACAAAGATAAACTACAAAGATTATTCAAGTAAAACAAATAAACTTTTTAAATTGTTATATATTTTTTTAATTTTAGTTATCCACAAAACAATTTTAACATGCATAGTAACTGGTAATTAGTGTGCATGGCATTTACAGAATTGATGGAGGCATAATTAAGTTTGGTAATAAGTGAAAAGTACTTCAAAAGGAAGTATTTTGAGGAAAATAATCCCATGTGTTTAGATGTATTAGTTGGAAACAATGTTATTCCCAAAGTTTGCACTTAATAAAATCAACAGAAATAAAAACACAGCCAGATAAAATAAAATAATTTAGATATAGTTTCATTTATACAAATGAGAGATAAGATAACTATACCTGGGCCCATAGAGATAGCACAGTGGCGTTTGCCTTGCAAGCAGCCGATCCAGGGCCTAAGATGGTTGGTTTGAATCCTGGTGTCTCATATGGTCCCCCGTGCCTGCCAGGAGCTATTTCTGAGCAGACAGCCAGGAGTAACCCCTGAGCACCGCCGGATGTGGCCCAAAAAACAAAAAACAAACAAACAAACAAAAAAAGATAACTATACCTTTGTTTGATTTTTTAACTGTGATATATTTCAAGTATTACTCAATGTTTTCTGTATAGGGACATGTAGCAATTATTTTAGACTTGTGGGTACTGTGGTCTTGTCATATGTTACCATCTGCCCTTGTAATCCAGAAGCAGTCAGAGATATCAGTGAATGAATGAGTGTGGTTATGTTCCCATAAAATTTCATTAACCAAAACAGCAGGCAGATGAGATTTGGCCAGCAAGATGTAGAGGTCTGCCTATCCCTGACCTACTTGCATATTAAAGGCATAAAAAGGAGAAAATAATAATTCAAAGTATCACATCTCATCAGCCATGTGTATTGTTTTGTGACCCATATAGCCTTGAATCACTGGGACAAATACATCTACTTGACATTGTCTTACTTAATATTTTATGACTATATATTAATCATTTTACTCCTTAGATATATAGTGCTTATAAATAGTATAATTGGCAAACACATTTTCCTCCCACAAGATATGTTCTAATCTACTACAGAGACTTGGGAAAAATAATAATATCAAATATTTCATCTAATTCTAGTAATGTTATTAAAATCCTATATGTGAAGTTTAAATATATGATCAAATGGCTGATGAAAATTAGAGTGAAGAAAAACCTACCAATATGATTACAAAGAACCATGTTTAGGGATATGAGAGATAGTATAGATGATTGTCATGCATGTTGATGGTTCCCATTCTATCCACAGGTTACATGATTCTGGGGCATCTCCAGATGCAGTTATATTCCTGATTGGGGGGGGGGGGTATTGGCCACACCGGGTGATGCTCCGGGGTTACTCCTGGCTATGTGCTCAGAAATCACTCCTGGCATGGGGGACCATATGGGATCCTGGGGGATTGAATCGTGGTCCATTCTAGGCTAGCACCAGCAAGACAGATGCCTTACAGCTCCATGCCACCACTCTGACCCCATATTCCTAATTCTTTTCATTCAACTACCAACCTAAATGGTGGAGAATTCTCAGAAGTACTCCTAAGCACTAAATTAGAGACCCAAAATTAAATAAACAAAATAATTTACAAAAGAGGTGTTGAATAAATAACTAATTTGGACTTTATTAAATAAACTGTGGTTAAATAATTAAACTTTTCTTGCTTCTTACTTGTATAAATGAATGTAAGTGCTCATGAGTCTATATTTAAAAACAGTATGCTTGAATTGGAGAAATTTCTAAAGGAGAATACAAAACTTTCATTTTTCTCTCAATATTTATAAATTGATTTAGTCTTTAAATATTTTCAATGCAACACTTTTTTGGTTTTTGAGTCACACCAGCAGTGCTCAGAGGCCACTACTGGCTCTACACTCAAAACTTGCTCCTGGCAGGCACAGGGGACCATATGGGATGCTGGGATTCGAACCGTCATCCTTCTGCATGCAAGGTAAATGCCCTACCTCCATGCTATCTCTCTGGCCTCTAGAATTATTCTTTTTTGGGGGCGGGCACACCTGTTTGATGCTCAGGGATTACTCCTGGCTAAGAGCTCATAAATTGCCCCTGGCTTGGGGGGACCATATGGGACGCCGGGGGATTGAACCGCAGTCCTTCCTTGGCTAGCTCTTGCAAGAAAGACACCTTACCTCTAGCGCCACCTCACTGGCTCCCTAGAATTATTCTTATTTCACATTTTGTTTTTCAAGTTTTAACAAGAACTAATAAAAATATAAAAATTGAGCAGAAGCTCAATTCCTACATTTTAATTTTTGTTTTAGTCTTTTAATATGATTTGCTCCTTACAGTTATATAACATACATAAATATTGTCTAGGTAATAAAATTATGAATGATACATAATAGATACAAGTTACACATTGATTTTATTCTCTTCTTTCTGTTTCTTCACCCTGGTACTATCACTTTCTATAACAAATAGCAATCTTTCTGCTATGATTACATATTTGCAAAAGTTTTCTCTTAATCCAAACTGACTAATTAATATATGTAGGTAATCACATGATACACTGAGAGAATTTTAGATAAATTATGTATTTATTACTACTTTAGGAAAATAGTTATAAAATACAACAATAATTATAAGGCTTTGTACATTGTATTTAGGACTTTACCTCTCTTTGAACTACAAAAAATAACAATAACAGTGGAAATTTCTTTGTACTTATGCAACATAGATTTTCCAATAATTTCACCATATTCAGCATGCCTATAAATAAATAAGCAATTTTTTTTCAGAAGGACCTAGAGTAGCAAACTAGGATTCAATCTACAGTGCACATATTATCTATCTGTTCAACAAGAGCTGCCAGGGGTGTTCTCTGGCACAGAACTAGGAGTAAGCCCTAAACATAGCCAGATGACCTCCCAAATAGTTCTGTAAAACCCAAAGATTTTGTCACTATATTATTGATAGAATATACTTAGACAGTCAAAATTTTAAACAGAGGGGCCAAAGAGATTGTGTGGTGAAAAGGGTAGGTACTTGCATTATATATGGTAATCAGAGTTTAGTCCTAGATACCCAATAAGCATTCTGAGCCCCATCAGAAGTGATCCCTGAGCATAGGGCAAGAGTAAGCCCTGAGCACAGAGAAGCAACAAAAGCATTAAATACAAAAGCCTTTATGTAGGATGTCTAGAAATAAAAATAACACCTTAAGGCAATACAGTTGTCAGTGAAATACTTTAGTGAATAGTCAATATGCACTCTCTAAGTAAGAAAGGATAAGTGTTCTTTAAATAAAGGGTTTGTTCCCTACCCTAGGCTGTAGCCCAGGACTCCAACAACAACAACAACAACAACAACAACAACAAGATGTCTTATTGCAGAGGCCCAACCTGGACAACAGAGACTGAGCAGAACCTTTAGATCCATAATATCCTAGGCTTTGGCTTAGGGATTGAACAAAAACAGGGAAAAAGTGTTACAGAGGACTGAACACAACAACAATGATGGATAGGAACCTCTAGAACTGTAAAGACTCTATCCTAGACCCTGACCTATAACCTGAGCAAATACCAAGATCACTAGCTACAGTGGCTTAATTTTCTCACACACAACTGAGAGGAAAGTTTCCTGGCACCACAAAAAAGCCTTTGGGATGGGGCAATGAGTATATATGGAGCCAGGAGTTGATCCCATGATGGTATGATTCAAGAATGGAGAAACCTCGAATCTCTTAGGCCATGGGAATTCCCTTTCTTCCCCAATGCTTACTGTGCCTATGCAAAAAACAAAAAAAAAGTGGTGGGAAAGCCAAACCCTGCCACTCCAACACCCCTACTTTTTCTTGTTTTGTTTTGATTTGTTAGTTTTTTACTTTATTTTTCTTCTCTTTTTTCTTCCACTTTTCTCTTTCTTTTTCACCCTTGTGGTTATTATTTGGTGATTTATTTTTATTTTTATTTGCTGGGTACATATTTTTCTTTTTTCTTCCATTTTTTCCTCTCTTTTTTTGGTAGTTGTTACCAAATTTTTTCTCCCTTTTTTCTTATCCTTTTAATCTCCAGTGATGGCGGAATGGATGCTCAATCTACAACAAGCTGTATAGTGGAGACCAGTTGCACTAGTATTTTGGGGGCTAACAGAGGGAGATATGGGATACATGCTGGGAACAGGGGTGGAGGAAGGACAACACTGGTGGTAGGAATGCCCCTCATTCATTGTCACTATGTATCATAAATGATGCAGTGAAAGATTTGTAATGCACTTTGGTCACAATAAAAATTAAAAAACATACGACACAACTGTACAGCAAAGGAATCATCAATAAACCAAAAAAATCAATGGAATAGGAACATTTAGATATTAATTTAAAATTAAATTATGTAAATTAAGAAAGAAAAAAACCCTTAACTGAAATAAAACAGATTCTAAAAAACAAAAAATAAAAACAAATAAAGGGTTTGTTATTATAAAACTTACCTCAGAATAATTCAAATAGCTACATGGAAAGACTTGGGCATATCCCGCAGAGAAATATAGAGAAAAAGTAAAAGAAAGACACAAAAGAAACCCAAGAGACAGGGATGTTCAGATACTCAAGTCTAGAGACAGAAAATAGATTGGTATAAAAAATAAAATAGTCAAAATATACAGACCAACATGTGTATATACAATGCCAAAATGAACATTAATAAATATAATCAAGGTTCTGATGTTAGAGTAATGATGCTGTGTTAAATTATTTCTATAGATTTTATTTTTATTATTAGTTCAGAAAATAATATTAGACAAGTACTAAGAAGAGAGTTGACAGTCACCAGAATATATGATGACAGAATCACAATGAATGTTATAATCGAAAGGAATTTTACTTGTGCATCATCACTTAAGTTGTCAATCAAGTCTAATTCAAGTTAAAAGGTAGAATTTAAAGGGGCAAAGGCATGGTGAAGGCAAGAGAGTGGGTTGGTGTCAAAATTTTTTGATGGGAACTCTCTAATAAATATATATATTGGCGCAAGAGGAGATTATAGGTGCCTCACATGAGTGTGGTCATCTTCATAAATATTGCTTGTAAGGGTCACCATATTGTCCCCATTCCAAGCTCAATTTTACTTTCATCTGACATGCCCCATGCTGATACTATGTTTCTTCTGTTGCATCCATGGCCTCTCTAAGCTCTGATCAGGTACAAATCATGCATATAACTAAAAATTGCTGTAGAGAAGGGAGGACATAGACATCCAGGCTTTAGGATTTCATATGAAGGCTGTCTTCTCTCCTAGCGAACAAAAGTCATACCAATTTCAAACCAGGTTTTCTATTGTTCAGACATGTTTGTTAAAAGCAAGAGGAAACATTTCCTCATGCTGTAAAACAGGAAACTATACCAAGAGAAAAACAAAATGTATTATCCATGGAAAGAAATGAAGCAATAATAAAATTTTGACTTCTTTCCAGAAAAATGATGTGTGTGAGTGTGTTCAGGCTGCTAAACTGTGCCCAATCCCGCACAGATTCTCAGATATACTTCAGGTTTTACAGGAAAAAGTAACAAAACATTTTATACTTAAAGTTCTTTATAGACATTATGATGCATTAGTGCAAAATGCCTCTGTTAGGCCATAGCTTTTTTATAAACAAGTTATTAGGGTCTCTATGAAACTCTCTATTCTAAAAGCAAGGTATAAAAATCCTTTTTTGCTTATTAGAAATACTGTAATAGAGATCAAAGCCAGGATCTCACATGAAGTATGAGATCTACCAGAGTCACATTTCCAGCTCCTTCATCTTACAGTATTAAACAATGCAGAAGTCTTTTCATATCAACACTTGTCCACTGCAGACCTAGCTATAAAACCCCATAAAAGAGAAGGATCCTCATCAAATGAAACTATAGAGTAAACCTTTATTTCAATGTCCTATCTGTACAGAACCATAATTCCACAATGTATGTGTGTGAGTGTGAATGTGGGTGTG
Source organism: Suncus etruscus (assembly GCF_024139225.1). Lineage (NCBI taxonomy): Eukaryota > Metazoa > Chordata > Mammalia > Eulipotyphla > Soricidae > Suncus > Suncus etruscus. The sequence continues at coordinate 104,738,151 of NC_064850.1, read as the reverse complement.
TTTATGAGTATATTACTCCTAAAGCTCTCTAAAAAACATTTTCAATTTTCTCCTCTGGATCATTCTCTGAACTCATATAGTAGCCATCCATACTTGGCCATAATTCAGACTTTTAGCATTTTATACCTGGTGAAATGAGAAATCTTCTAATTGTTTCTCCAAATATATAATTTTATTTTATTTTAATATTTTCTTCTTGCAACTACCACAAATGACTTCCAAATATGAAACTTAATAGGCTGAGTTCTTTCTTTACAAGGTGCAAAAATTTCTTGAAGTTTGCTTGGTAAATTTATGCTAGAAGCCTTTGGGAAAAAAAGAAGAAAGTAAGAATGGAAGATATGGAAAGAATGAAAATATTTGAAAATACACAAATAATTTTTTTCAAATTTGAGTTTTCTTTAAAATATATTATCTTTATTTAAGCACCAGAATTACAACAAACATGTTTATAGTTGGATTTCAGCTATAAAAATGTACACTCCCTTCACCAATGAAACCTCAGTCTTTTTGGTTGATCTTTCTGAACAGAAGATCTGAATACAATTAAATGTTGGCAGTAGTGATCTTTAAACTTCCTACCACCTAACCCCTCAATCCCTGTGAATTTCAAGTGTTTGTCACAGGGCTCCTTTACAGACAGCTGCGTAGATGCATGGCAATAAATTCGTTTTAGTATTTTGTCAGGAAGAATAGAAAGGGGGCCGGGAAGGTGGCGCTAGAGGTAGTGTGTCTGCCTTGCAAGCACTAGCGTAGGACGGACCGCAGTCCCCCCAAGCCAGGGGCAATTTCTGAGCACATAGCCAGGAGTAGCCCCTGAGTGTCAAATGGGTGTGGCCCAAAAACAAAACAAAACAAAAAAACAAAAAAACAAAAACCTGCAGGAAGAATAGAAAGGAGTATATCTCACATTTACATTATTTTTCTAATTATATGTAAAGAAAAATACCTATGATAATTATGCTTTGTAAATTATTTTTCTGATAATCTTAATCTTATCAAAAATATAATAGCTGACGATAAAGCATTAGTACAGGTTGTCATTCCTTCCTTGATGAACTGATTTTATTTTGGTTTTGGTTTTGGGCCACACCTGGTAGTGCTCAAGGGATACTCCTAGATCTGGGCACAGAAATCACTCCTGACAGGCTGGGAGATTATATGGGATGCCTGACCTGGAACCCAGGTTTATCACATGCAAGGCAAACACCCTACCTGCTGAACTGCTCCAGCCCCATGCAACTGAATTTTATTTGTTACTTTTTAAAATAATATCTTTACTTAAGCACCATGATTATAAACATGTTTGTAGTTGGGTTTCAGTTATAAAAAGAACACCTCCCACCACCAATGCCCGTCATCTCCTTCCTCCCCACCAATTGAATTTTAAATGCTAAAGTGGTGGCAGGAGAGCTGCATAATTGACTCTAAAATCCAGTTCTGAGAAGAATAAAAATCGAAAGCATTCAACTGGCAACCAATCAATTATTGCAACAATTTGCTTTTACTTGTAAGAATGCAAACAATCTTAGGCATGAGTTAGTATTTTTAGAGTCCTAGTTACAATAAGCTTCTTTCAATTCCCGGGCTCTATTAAGAAATTAAAACTCTGTAGAAATGAACAAGTATGACAGCAAGCTTCACTTCACCTGAAATACAAATAATTGCCTTGACTTATGTTTTATCCCCAGAAGATACAAAAACATTGTGATGAAGATGGAAGTTGCATTTTTAAAAAAAGAACGAAGAAACAAAATCTGAACAAAAAATTTGGAGAGGAAAGATGTTAGAAATAAAATCTAGTGATTTCCCAACTGTTCCTTGTCTGTAGTTGAGGAAATTGAAATTCAGAATAGTTCATTTCACAATAACATATATGAAAGATCAGATGATAAACTTGAAAATAAATTTCAGAGACAGTCAAGTATCTGCATCAAAGAGAAAATGTGCAAAAATATCCACTTATTAAACACGTCACGGTCCAATAGCCAAAATATAAGGAAGTTCACTCAAGAGCTGTCAATCTTTCTTACAGCAATTATTAGCACATTATCAATGTCTCACGTTTGTTAGTAATGAGACTAGATATCAGGAATAAGAGGAAGTTTTATAAATGGTCTTTAGCAGCAAGAAGTGATGGATGTTCTGTCAAGATGAAAAAAAAAATGAGTCTTTGATCTTAATTGACCAAGTTTCAGCATCTTATAAATTGCTTTATTATTTCTTTCTCTTTCTTTGCACACAAAAATTTCCTTTTACTCTGAACCACTTAAAAAATAGGTTTCATTTTATGCTCCTTTACCCCTTACTATGTATTTCCTAAAAGCAAAAATATTCTCTTTTAATACCATAGTTCAGGGGCTGGCGTCTTGCGTATATGTGGTGACCTGCATTTGAACTCTGGCACCCTGTATAGATTTCCAAGCACTGCCAGGAGTGATTCATAAGTGCAGAGCCAAGAATAAGCCCTTAGCACTGCCATGTGTATTTCAAACGCTAACAAAATAAAATCATTCTACAATTCGCAAATTCAGTAAAGAAAACTTCAGTATAAAAATGCTCAAATTAAGCTATATTTATTTCCTATGCATGACAGAAGTTTTTATTTTATTCTTTCTTTGATTTTTATAAATTCCTCTTCAGGTCAACATTTTGCATAGACTCTTGGATCTAATGCCATAGTAGAGACCCTTACTTAGAAAAATAAAGTCAATATGAAAGTGTTTCCCAGGGCAAGCAAGATGCAGAACCTAATTCATAGCTCTTTGTTGTGAGTCCCAACCCTAAGGGTAATTGAGTGCTACACCCACCAGGTGCCTGGGTCTAACCTGGGCCTCCTACATGCAAGGCATGCACTGCAGTATTTAAGCTACTTGTCCACCTTCACTACCCAGTGCTCTAGTAAGTTCATTAAGAAGAAACATATAAGAACCAAGTTACAGCATAAATAATCTGCTCTGAATAGGTGAAGAACTGCTGCCTTTTTAAGAATTTGGGGTCTAAGAAATAGTCTCTTCCTCTCTATGAAGAACAAACCTTTGGGAGTCCCCTGAAAGCCCCTTCCTGGAGTGTCTGACACTTTCAAACCTGCTCACTTCCTGCTATTTCTGAGAAGCTGGGGGGTGTCCCAGGAGGTGGGGGACAATCCTTTTAGCCCCATTGTCCAGTAGCCTCTCCTCCAGTAGGACCTTCCTCTACCTTTCATTTCCTCTGCAACCACTTTAGTTTTTTTTTTTTTTTTTTTTTATATAATTTTTATTTTGATCATAGTGTCTTACATATTGTTGACAATAACATTTTAGGTACATATTTACATAAAATCAGGGGGGATTCCCATCACCAATTTGTCCTCCCTACACCTCCGTTTTTGTCCTACCTCCCATTTCCTCTTCCCTCACCCCCAGGGCGGCTAGAATATGTGGTCCCCTCTGTATCCAACCCACTACTTAGTAGTCTTGCCCCTGTTTGGTCTTAATGCCTCCCTTATCTCCCCCTCTAATTGTAGGCAGGACTAGCTAATTCAAGTTGCATGATTTTGCCTGAAAAAGAGAAGATAAATAAACTGGGGTAAGAGTCTAATACTCCAAAAATGGATGGAATCCTTCTAGAGGTTCTCATCATCGATTTGGGGGATGAAGGAGAAAAAGAAGTTGAAACACTCCACCAGTACCAAAAAAAAAGAGTCAATTATCCAGTGGGGACTCCATCTATATCGGTAAGCACCACAAAAAAAAAAAAAAAAAAAAAAAAAAAAAAAAAAAAACAGATGAAAAACAAAGCAAAACAAAACAAAACAAACAACCAAAAACCAAACAAACAAACCAAAAACACGCCATGGTCTTGAAATAAGAAACATGGCATAGCACATAACGAAAGAAGAGAAAAGAAGAGAGAAAAAAAAATAAGTATAATTGGGGACCACGATTTCAGTAGTCACACCCAAACAGAGAAATCGACCAAAATAGATAGGTATATAAAAATAATAATAACAATAATAAATGAAGGGAAAAATATATGTATATATGAAATAACCAAGGTTTTGTGGTTTTTGTATTTTTGTTTTTTTTCCCTCCTGCCCTGGCACAGTAAATATTGGGGTCATTCTAAAAGGAATTCACTTGGCCTAAGAAATATGGGGTTTCTCCGTCCTTGGAGTATACTGTCATGGGATCAGCTCTAGACTTTGCTCAGGATCATTTATTCTCCCGGTGGTGTTTTTTTTTGTGTGTGTGTGTGGAAGACTTCTGCTCTGTCCAGGGTGATACAATCAGAGCTCTGTGTGTAGAGGTCTCCGTATCTGCACAGATCCTGAGGTGGGACTTATGATGAAGTCAGTCTTTGTGGTTCTAGAGGTTCTGTTGCCTCAGTGTCGTTTTAATCCATCTTCTGTGGTTGGTGATCTTGGTCTTTGCACTGAACCTAGGATGGCTCCTAGGATAGCATCTTTCTTTGTGCTTCCAGAAGCCCCATTCTGTTGCAGTTGTCTCTGTCAGACCTTTGGGACTAGGGATCATGATTATTGTGCAAGTCATAGTGCAAACCCTGAACTAGGGCTTTTATATTGGGCCCAAGGTGTATACTGTCTGGTCGTGGTTCTAGTAGCCAGTCATCTGTAAGTCACGATCTTGGCTTTTGGGCCTACCAAATGGTGCCGCGTCTTCTGGTTTTGTCTTGTCGTTATCTGGTAAGGTATGCTAATCTGCTCTCAGGACAAGTTGTTCGCATTTTCCTCATTGTCAGGATATCATGTTAGAGCTGGCCCTTGTTGTTGACCCCGCAGTATTAAGGCTGGCTCAGATGGAGTTTGTTTCCTGTAGCTGTTGTGAAGAGCTGTGCCAATCCTTTGTCTGGGATCCAGATTTCAAGGCTGGATGAATGGTATCTAATCACCTGAGGTCTAAGCTGATTCCACATGACATATTTTCAAGGTAGGAGATATCCCTGTATTGTAAACAACTATGAGTTCCTATCTCTAGTAGATAAGAGCTCTTTTTGTTTTTTATATATATATATGTAAGATTTCCCCTTTATTTAGTGTGTCTTTGCAGGGGGAAGTGGTGCTACATTATATTGTCGGTGTAGCTGGGGGTGGACAGAGGGTATAACAGACACAGGTCACATACCCAAAAATGATAAAAATAAAAATTAAAATTAAAATTAAAAAAAAAAAAAGAAAAGAAAGAAGAAATAAATAAAAATGTATGTGCTCGCAAATGTATATGTAGGACCAACATTTAAAAAAAAATAAATAAATTTAAGAAAAGAAGAAAAATGAGTTCGCGAAGGTTTTAAAGGGCCAAAGTGGTGCAAAAGACTACCTTACATTTGGGGGAGAGCAGGTAACGAGGTGGTGTATTACAGGTCCTATGCCTATGTTGGAAGTACAGTTTTTCCCATTGTCTTTTGGGTTTTTGTTGTAATGTGTGGGTTCTCAGGCATCTTCCTATCCCACCCCCTGACCTTCTTCAGGTTGGTAAAAATTTGCGGCAGGGAGGTCTTGGAAGAGTTCTTGCATTGGGGATACTTTTGGACCTAGGTCCGGTTTCAAGTAACAGTCCACATTAGGGGGAGTAGGTAGGGAGGGCCTCGCAGCATGAGTCCGCAGGGGAGTTGGCTGTCTTTTCTTGTCCGGGACGAGGTGTGGGTTTGACTGGGTGTCCCTTCTCTTGGGTGCTGGGTACTGGTTCGTTGGGGTAGGAGGTCGATCTTGTTGCCTAATAGATTAGGAACTGAGGGTGAAGTGTTTTAATATAGAGGGAGGTCTGGATGGGATTGAGGGGTGGAGGGATAGTTGGGTTTCCAGAGGGGGGAAAGGGTAAGGTGTATGGAAGGGGTAGGGAGGGAGAAAAGAGAAAAATACATTAGAAAGAAAGGGAGAAAAGAAAAGATAGAAAGTAAAGAAAAGAATAGAAGAGAAAAAAATCAAAAAGCAAGTGGTGAGAAGAGAGGAGAGAATAACAAGGGAATGCTAGTTTGCTTGATTGTGTTCAGTGAATAGAGTATGTAGTTTGAGTCTGTTCGTTGCTGTTACTGCTTTGGTGGTTTGACTGGTCACGTGCTTGAAACCCTAAAAGAAGGTAAACCTAGAGATAAAGTGTATGTTAAAGAGATTTCTCAAAAAAAAATAAATAAATAAATAAAAAAATAAAGAGTTTTCTCGGGGTCATCTCGTAGTGCAAACTAGGTATGGTATCTCGTGTGGTATCCCGAGCTGCCATCTTAGCTTGTCCGCCCTTTGTATCCAAGAACGCCTGTGGACAGAGACTGAGAGGTTATTTTACATATAGTAAGATAGAGGCATTAATACGTAGTGTTATGGGATGTTTCCATTGGAGTCAGTGGTTTGCCTTGGTATTCTTTACCTGTGTTCCTGTATACGATCTCTACAGGACTATTATGAGTCCTTGTTGTAGAAGGTTGATTACGTACCTGTTCTCTCTATGCTGCTGTTCTGGTGTTGCTGTTTTCTTCGTGGTATAATGTGTAGTCGAAAGTTTGTGTTGTTAGTTTTTCATGTGTTTTGGGCACTGTTCCCAGGTATATGTTGACTATTACAGTGTTTGGAGTTTCTATCCTGTTAGACCCTGTTATTTGATTGTTAAGTATTAGTTGTGATTAAGATTTATGTTCTGTGTGCTTCAGAATAGTGCTACCATTCTGTGTTTATCTTTTGTCTTCTGACTTACTTCGTTTAACATAACATGATCTAGGTCCATCCACGTTGCTGCAAAATCTGTGATTGTATCGTTTCTGACTGCCATGTAATATTCCATTGTGTATAGATACCACATCTTAATGATCCATTCATCTGTTGTTGGACATCGTGGTTGGTTCCAAGATTTGGCTATTATACTGAGTGCTGCGATAAATAGTGGGGTGCACACGTATTTTGGGATGAATGTTCTTCCACCTTGGGGGTATATACCTAGAAGTGCAATTGCTGGGTCAAAAGGGAGCTCAATTCTGAGTTCTTTGAGCACTCTCCAGACTGTTCTCCATAGATGTTGGACTAGGGGGCATTCCCACCAGCAGTGGATGAGGGTTCCCTTCATACCACATCCCCGCCAACAAAGATTGTTCTCAGTATTTTTGATGTGAGCCATCCTTACTGGTGTAAGGTGGTATCTCATTGTTGTCTTGATTTGGATCTCTCTGATGATGAGTGAAGGTGAGCATGTTTTCATGTGTTTGTTAGCCATCCTTCTGTCTTCCTCAGAGAAGTGTCTATTCATTTCTTCTCCCCACTTTTTAATGGCTTTGTTTGGTTTTGAGGGGCTCAGTTTTCTGAGTGCTTTGTAAGTTCTAGATATCAGCCCTTTATCTGATATGTCTAGTGAAAAGATTTTTTCCCATTCTGTTAACTGTCTTCTTGCATAAAGTAAGGTTTCTTTCGCCATGCAGAAGCTTTTTAGTTTGATGTAGTCCCATTTGTTTATGTTTGCTGCTAAGGTTCTTGCCATTGGTGTTCCATTCTCGAAGACCTTTTTGATATATAGGTCTTCAAGTGTTCTCCCTATTTTATTCTCAATAAATTTTATAGATTCGGGTCTGATTTCAAGGTCTTTGATCCATTTTGAGTTGACTTTTGTATAAGGAGTGAGGTATGGGTTGATTTTCACTTTCGTACATGTGGTTTTCCAGTTGTGCCAACACCATTTGTTGAATAGGCTTTCTTTGTTCCATTTCAGATTCTTGCCTCTTTTATCAAATATTAGTTGGCTGTATATCTGGGGGTTTATGTCTGGGAAATCTGTTCGAACCCACTGGTCTGAGGTCCTGTCTCTGTTCCAGTACCATGCTGTTTTGATTACTATGGCTTTATAGTATAGTTTCAAGTTAGGTAAGGAGATTCCACCCAGCTTCTTGTTTTTGAGTATGTGTTTGGCTATCCTGGCTCTTTTGTGGTTCCAGATGAATTTTGTGATTGATTGTTCTATTTCTTTAAAGAATTGTGTCTGGATTTGGATAGGGATTGCATTAAATCTATATAGAAGTTTGGGTAGGATAGTCATTTTGACTATGTTAATTCTACCTATCCATGAGCATGGGATGTTCTTCCATTTCTTTAGATCATCTTCAATTTCTTCTGAAGCGTTTTGAAGTTTCCCTGGTATAGGTCTTTCACTTCTCTTGTAAGGTTGATTCCTAGATACTTGATATTTTTTGATACTATCTTAAATGGGATTGTATTTTTAATCTCTCTCTCCTCAGCTTCATTGTTTGTATATAGAAACGCAACTGTCTTTTGTGTATTGACTTTGTATCCAGCCACTTTGCTGTATTGGTTGATTGTTTCTAGGAGTTTTACTGTGGACTCTTTAGGGTTTTCAATGTATATCATCATATCGTCGGCAAATAGAGATAGCTTGTGTTCCTCTTTCCCTATTTGAATTCCTTTGATTCCCTTCTCTTGTCGGATTGCTATTGCTAGGACTTCTAAGGTTATATTGAATAAGAGTGGAGAGAGTGGACAGCCTTGTCTAGTTCCTGAACTTAGTGGGAATGCTTCTAGTTTCTCGCCATTAAGTATAATGTTGGCTGTAGGCTTTTCATATATAGCTGTAACTATCTTGAGGAAAGTTCCTTCTAACCCTATTTTGCTGAGTGTCTTTAACATGAAAGGATGCTGGATTTTGTCAAATGCCTTCTCTGCATCGATTGATATGATCATGTGGTTTTTGTCTTTCATGTTGTTGATGTGGTGTATCAGATTGATTGATTTGCGTATGTTGAACCAACCTTGCATTCCTGGTATGAATCCCACTTGGTCGTGATGTATGATCTTTTTGATGAAGTGTTGGATTCGGTTTGCTAAGATTTTGTTAAGTATCTTTGCATCTATGTTCATTAGTGAGATTGGTCTGTAGTTTTCTTTTTTGGTGGTGTCTTTGCCTTCTTTGGGAATGAGTGTGATATTAGCCTCATAAAAGGAGTTGGGGAGGATTCCTGTTTTTTCTATGGTTTGGAAAAGCCTATGGAAAAGTGGTAGTAAGTCTTCTTGAAATGTTTGATAGAATTCACCTGTAAATCCATCTGGGCCTGGGCTTTTGTTCTTAGGGAGTTTTTTAATTACATCTTCAATTTCCTCTGAGGTGATTGGTCTGTTTAGTCTTTCTAGATCCTCCTTTTCCAGTCTTGGAATAGGGTGTTTGTCCAAGAATCTGTCGATTTCTACTGGGTTCTCTAACCTAGTTGAGTATAGTTGTTCATAATATGATCTCATGATGTGTTGTATTTCTTGGGGTTCTGTTGTAATCTCTCCCCTTTCATTTGTGATCCTACTGATTTGGGTGTTTTCCCTCTTTTTTTTGGTGAGTTTTGCCAATGGTTTGTCTATCTTGTTTATTTTTTCGAAAAACCAACTCCTGGTCTCGTTGATTTTTTGTATTGTTTTCTTGGTTTCGATGTTGTTTATTTCTGCTCTGGTTTTTATTATTTCTTGCCTTCTGGTTGTGGTTGGATTCCTCTGTTGCTGTTGTTCCAGTTCTTTGAGGTGATCTTTTAAACTGTTGGTTTTGTTGTTTTCCTGTTTCTTGACATAGGCCTGTATTGCTATGAGTTTCCCCCTAATTACTGCTTTTGCTGTGTCCCATAAGTTTTGACATGTTGTCTCTTCATTGTCATTTGTCTCAAGGAATCTTTTTATTTCTTCCTTGAGTTGTTCTTTGATCCAGCTGTTGTTGAGCAGCATGTTGTTTAATCTCCAGGTATTAGTTTTTCTCCATTGCTTCTTCTTGACATCAATTTTAACCTCTGTTGCATAGTGATCTGAAAGGGTACTTCTTATGATCCTTACCTTTGTGGTCTTATATAGGTTGGCTTTGTATCCTAAGACATGATCTATTCTGGAGAGGGTTCCATGTGGGTTTGAGAAGAATGTGTATTCTGCTTTCTGGGGATGGAGGGCTCTATATAAATCTATTAGCCCTAAATCTTCTAATTTTTCATTTAGAGCTCTTATTTCTTTGCTATTTTTCTGTTTGGTGGTTCTGTCCAATGGTGATAGTGGAGTATTGAGGTCCCCTACTATTATCACATTTCCCTTCATGTGTTTCTCCAGGTTTGCCAGTAGTTGCCTCACATATTTTGCTGACTCTACATTAGGTGCATAGATATTGACCAGGGTTAGTGTTTCTTGATCTAATGTTCCCCTGATCAGTAAGTAGTGACCCTCTTTGTCTCTGATCACTTTCTTGAGGTTGAATACAATTTGGTCTGATATAAGAATGGCTGTCCCTGCTCTTTTTTGTTTTCCATTGGCCTGAATAATTACTTTCCATCCTTTTATTCTAAGCCTGTGCTTATCCTGTAACTGTAGGTGTGTTTCTTGCAGACAGCAGAAGTCCGGTTTATTTTTCCTAACCCAGTTCTCTACTATGTGTCTTTTAATTGGAGAGTTCAGTCCATTCACATTTAGGGAAATTATTGATAGAGAGGACTGTTGTGCCGTTGTATTGTGTGGAGTGGTTGTTGTTACAATCGGGGGTTTGGATTATGTAATTCATCTCTGAGTAAGTCGTTTAGGATCGGCTTGGTTTGCACAAATAGTTCAAGTTCGTTCATGTTTGAGAATGTTTTTATTCTGCCCTCCCATATGAATGATAGTTTTGCTGGGTATTGTACCCTGGGTTGGAAATTTCTTTCATTCAGTCGTGTAAATATGTCATTCCACTGTCTTCTTGCTTGAATTATTTCAAATGGGAGATCCGGTTTGATTCTTATGTCCTTTCCTTTGTACTTGAGGTTTTTTTTCTCCCTTATTGCTTTCAGGAGTTCCTCTTTCTCTTTGTTTTTTGCCATTTGGATTATTATGTGTCTTGGTGTTGGCTTATTAGGGTCTATTTTATTAGGAACCCTCTTGATTTCCTGGATTTGTCCTGAAGTGTCTTTCCAGAGTGTGGGGAAGTTCTCTGTTATTATCTCCCTGACTACCTGTTCTTCCCCCTTCCCTATTTCCTCCCCTTCTGGTATACCCACAATTCTTAGATTGTTCCTTTTGTCTTTATTCATTAGATATTGGATTTTTCCTTCCAGTGCTTTGCCTTTTATTTCTTTGTTGGTTTCTTGATCTTTTTTTGATTGTAGTTTTCCTTCGAGTTCTTCGATGTGCTTCTCCAACTCTGTGTTTCTGCTCGTAAGGCTTGTTACTTTGTCTCTTAAGTCCTTCACTTCTTTTTGTATGGTCTCTCTCATGTTCTTTGATATTTCTTCTTTAATTTGGCTGATTCGTTCTTCCATGGTTTTCTTATATTCGGTAGCTAGGGTTTCTTTCATTACTGTTAGTAATTCCTGCATTTCCTTCCTCATTACCGTTTTTAAGTCTTCTTCCCCTGGATCTGTGCGATTTGGTGGACTTGGGAACTTGCTAGGATTTGTCATGGTGTCTCCAGTTATTAGGGATTTCCTTGATTTGCGCATGGTTCTTTGTATTTAATGGTGTGTTTTGGAGTGCTGTGGCTTCTTTTTTTGGCCTGCTTGTTCCCCTTCCTGAAGGTGGTTCTAGAGGGGCCTGTTGGGTGAGCTTGTTGAACCTAGCTCTTTCTCCTCCCCTTTGCTGCCTAGGGGTCAGCCTTCCCTGTGGGTCCTGTCCCTTTTCTGCTCCTTAGTTCTGTCAGCGGTGCAGTTCCGCTCCTGGCCACAATGTTTGCTGGCGCTGTTGAGCCTAGTTCTCTGTCCCCCCTCCTCTCTCCGAGAGTCAATGGAGCTCCGTCCCCTCCAAGCCTCCGTTGAAGGAGTTCCTTCCGCCCAACCCAGAGCTCTCGTCCTTGGGGAGTCCCTGGTCCACTCCAGGGCCCTAGGGGATGGACTGTTCTAGGTCACCTGAGGGGCCAGACAACTGGCCCTATCTCCCTTGTCTATTCGGGTTGTTCAAGTTGCCCTTCCAGGTGCCCACCCAGAGGAAGGGCTTCCCTCAAGCCACTCTCCTCAGCGCTTGTGGTTCCTGGGGAAGGGGCTTGGCCTGGCAGCAGCGGGGGAACAGGCCTTACAAGGCCGTTTCCGTGCCTCCCGGGGTGGCAGGGAAGGGATTCGGCCTGGCAGCCCTGGGGGAACGGGCCTTACAAGGCCGTTTCCGCGCCTCCCGGGCTCGCAGGGAAGGGGCTCGGCCTGGCAGCCCGGGCCTTACCTGGCCGATCCCGCGCCTCCCGGGTTCGCAGGGGAAGGGGCTCGGCCTGGCAGCCGCGGGGGACCGGGCCTTACCTGGCCGATTCCGCGCCTCCCGGGTTCGCAGGGGAAGGGGCTCGGCCTGGCAGCCGCGGGGAACGGGCCTTACAAGGCCGTTTCCGCGCCTCCCGGTTTCGCAGGGAAGGGGCTCGGCCTGGCAGCCGCGGGGGACCGGGCCTTACGTGGCCGATTCCGCGCCTCCTGGGTTCGCAGGGGACCACTTTAGTTTTAAATTGTCAATGCTTACAAAAAAAAAACCCAAACAAACAAACAAATGAATAAAAAATATTTAGGCACTGATTTACAAAACTGTTGATAACAGTTTCAGGTATTCATTCAGTGCCCCAACTCCAAACACACCACAAGGTCCAAGCACCCTTCCATCTTCTTCCAGAGACTTATGGCTCTATCTATCTCACTACCCAATCTCTTTAGCTATTTATTTTATTTTCCAAATTTATTTATTATAGTTTGGGCCATATGTTTAAACTGGTTGTCTCTTATGGTGTGATGACATAGTTATCTGACCTCTACATCAGAATGAATGTTCAACACCCTTCACAAGTAGCCTTATATTATCACCAGCCCACATTCTCATTTATCTTCCCATCCCTACTCCCCTTCATCCTAGGCATTCTCATGTCTATAATCCATGATGGAAAGTTTGCGGTCATTTGATACCTACCATTCCCTCATACCACTAGAAGGTGATAAAATACAGTATTTGTATTCTCTCTGATTTACTTCGTGCAACATGACAGCCTCCAGTTCCTTTGGAGTTACAATGAACTGCATGATTTCATCTTTTCCTACATATTATTTTATTGTGTATATAAAATAACTTCTTTATCCATTCACTTGTTGTTGGATCTGTGGGTAATTTCTATACCCTATTGTACAAGTACTGCAATAAACACAAATATATATAGGTATATATATATACACCCAAACATTCCATTTTAAAAGTGTAAGATTATTGTAATACTTTAATATATAGTGTTATTCAATAGGTTTAAGTAAAAGATTCTTTATTCTAAGGTGAAAATTATTTTAAGTCTTTTAAAATCACCAATTATAACTGAAGTTTAATGCACTCATTCAAGAACACACCTTAGATACTTATTGCATATCAGATTCTATATTATAAGTACAAATAACTTTTGTGGGAAATTTTTAAATATAATTAAAAAATGCTGATCTACAGAGATAAAAACTACATGTGTTAAATTGTAAAAATAATTGAAAAAATTTGGTGTGAAAAATTGTATATGAATGATGAAATAATGAGAACTTTTTACAGAAAGGAAGTTTTTTATTGTTGGATAACCCTTTAATATAGTCAGATATATAATGTTTTCTTCTAAAGCTTCTTATATTTCTAAATATTATATCTGCTACTCTAAAAGGACTTCTATGTTAAAAACAAAATACATATTTCTAGAGATATACAGGATCTGTATGGTAGAAAACCACCATTTTGCAGAGATTGCTTATATTTCCTGCTATGACATCCAGCCAACATCAAGTTTTTATAATTCAGACATGTAGCTGGTGTTGACAACACCGTTAATCTTTCCATACAGACATTCAGGGGGAAATTACCAAGGCAGGGAAAAGTCAGCGTCATTTTAAAAAAAGACTTCTACTCAAACAATATTGTCATTGTCTAAATGCCAAGGTCTTCTTGCAACTGCAAAGCTTTTCATGATATCAAGCCCTATTGTTAGTTACTCAATAAGCAGCTTTTCCTTTTTAAAATATTTTCTATGTGTATCTTTCCAAGAATGTTATCTTTAAAGGAGAAATGTCATGATTTTAAAATCATAATATATTGCTATTATTGATTTCATCATAAAAATTATCCTGATTATCATTTAATATTATATTAGGGGTAAGTACACAGGTTCTGGATTAAGGGTTGATACTACTTTTTGGTCATGAGTTATCAATTAAAATACAGCGTTCGGCAGGCCTTCTGAAGACTGTGTCCTCCCTTGAACATATTTCTTTTCTTTCTCCTCCCCACATTTTTCTAAGTTGCACTTAACAAAAACTATGTTACTACACTAAAAACTAATAAAAGGGGTCAGAGAGGGGCCAGAGAGATAGCATGGAGGTAAGGCGTTTGCCTTTCATGCAGGAGGTCATCAGTTCGAATCCCAGCGTCCCATATGGTCCCCCGAGCCTGCCAGGAGCAATTTCTGAGCCTGGAGCCAGGAATAACCCCTGAGCACTGCTGGGTGTGACCCAAAAACCACCCCCCCCCCCACACACACACACAAAAGGGGTCAGAGAAATAGCATGGAGTTAAGGTGTTTGCCTTGCATGCAGAAGGATGGCAATTCAAATTCTGGCATCCCATATGGTCCCCCAAGCCTGCCAGGAGTGATTTCTGAGCGTAGAGCCAGGAGTAACCCCTGAACGCTGCCAGGTGTGATCCAAAAACAAAAACAAAACGAAACAAACAAAAAACTAATAAAAATAAATTAAATATAGTTTAGGAAGAGGCCATCCTTATTAATTAATAAATGCAATATAGGGGACTGAGCGATAGCACAGAGGTAGAACATTTGCCTTGCACACGGCTGACCCAGGACAGATCTGGGTTGGATCTATGTCGTCCCATGTAGTCCCCCAAGCCAGGAGTTTATTTCTGAGGGCATAGCCAGGAGTAACTCCTGAGTGTCACCGGGTGTGCCCCCTAAAAGCAAATAAAAAAAACCCACAATGGAGAAGTAGTATAGTACTAGATAGGCACCAGTCTTACATACCACATATGATCTCCTGAGCCCTAAGACTCACAGAAGTGATTCCTAAATACAGAGCAAAGAATAAGACCTGAGCAGACTTAGGTTTGCCCAACCCTCCAAAAATTACCATTCAAAATAGAAGAAATAGTCAACACTGAAATTGCCTTAAATGCATTAAATTAATAATCAATAAATTATTGAGCAAAGCTATTTTGTTGAAACAAAGAAATAATTATATATCCCAATAGCAAATATTTCCTAAGGAAAATATGCATTATTAATTTGTTGTCAACATTTTTCTCAGGGTCATTAAATACTTATTAACAAATTCAATTTTCTCACGAGTTTTTATAAAGTCTACACTATTGAACTTCAATGAAGAGATTCAAATTTTTGAAATTTGAAAAATTTTTGAAAATTTCTAGTTAAATATTACATATTAGTTTACTGTTTTCTAAGATTAGTACAAAAATATTACAGCAAAAATACTATTATCAAAAACATCAAAAATAGCTTCATATTTTAAACATAATCCTAAGTATATGTAGGCATACATATACACATACATATATATTGAAACATGTTTATAATTAATAAAATGTATTCATTAGAGACGCTTAAATATTTTTATTATTTGTAAGTAAGAGTACCTGCCCTTTTAATTTTATTAAAATTGTGTGAATAAATGAAGAATTTCATTAGGATATATTTTAGAAATAGGAGATCACTTAAGAGAGGGTAATGTTAAAAGCATATTTGTCTATGCTCAATTTTTTACTGACTAAATAGCAGATAGAACATTCATTTCTAAAGTATAGCATGACAGTCATTTAACTGCAACCACAAAATTGCTTCAAATTAAGAAGCAGAGAAATTTGCAAAGAACTGCAAAAAGCAAATGACAACAGGTGAAACAAAAATTAGAAGCACGTTGCTAATGAAACTAAGAAACTAACAGTAATGGAACTAAATTAAATACTGAATGCAGTGGGGAGAATTATAAAATTTTCATAAAACGTTTGGATCTTGAAGGTATTTATTTCATAAAATGTTTGAAACAACAAGGGCCTCAAATCATTAACATTACTTACTTCAGTTAATTTCCATTAACTGAAGATGACACTGAAAGCCCAAATGAAAGCAATTTTTATAGATATGAACCCATATAATGACCACCTGACATTATCTCAACAGTTACATCTCAAGATGAGTGGCTGTATACAATTTTAATTATGTTATTTTTTAGCCAAAAAATAATAAATCACAACATTTAATAGCAATATACCAGAAATATTGAAACACTCATGACTTGCTATATAAAAATAACATTTCCTTATATTTTAAATTTGTTTTGGGGTTGCAGTCATAGGACTTATTCTTGACTCTTTACTCAGATCAATCCTGGTGAAACTTTGGAAACCATATGGGTAATGGGGTCATACTCCTGACAACCTCATGCAAGGCAAACACTCAGTCCATTGTACTCTCTCTAGCCCACACTTGAATATTTTTTATGGTGTAGACCATATGAATAAACTTTTGATTTTTTGTTTGTTTTTCAGCTACACACGGTGATGCTCAGGGTTTACTCCTGGCTAAGCACTCAGAAATCGCTTCTGGCTTGGAGAACTATATGGGACATCTGGGGATCTAACTGCAGTCCATCCTAGGCTAGCATTCACAACACCTTACCACTTGCACCACTGTTCTGGCCCAAAATAAACTTTTGATTTTGCTCTTTTTCTTTTTTTTATAATGAATCTATTATGACCAACTGTGGTTGAACAAAAGCAACATAAGCTTTTGGCATGTTGTTTATATATTTAGTAACATTCCCTACAAATAATTTATGGAACAAATTTCTATGAGGACTTTTTTATATTCATGGTTGGCTTTATATACAAGGTATGAAAGGTATTTCTTTAGGGTATTTCTTAAATGTTATTTGGCTCTTGTTACTTTTATCATATATATAGATATATATATATATCTATATATATATAAACACTACAGTACTTTAAATTTTCCAACTCCTTAATTTAATGAAAAGAAACTTGCTCAGCTATTTGTGCAACCAATACAGAACTTTCTGGATAGCAGAATTGCTAAAATTACTTTGTTCTTTCTTAGGTTTTCTTCTGACCAGTATTTCCTTTTTCTATATTTAAAGGGTAGAATATAAAGAATGGATTACTTATGTGACACATTTCAAATTTCTTTACTGCCTACTTTATCTGTAATTCCCCTGAATAAAGAAATTAAATTTTGTTCATCTTTATTCACAGGAGTCTCATATATTCTAATAATGGGCAGACAGAATTTTCTAGTTTATTTTCCAATTTATTGGATTAGTCACAATGTGAATAAACACAAAGACCTGAAATATAAAATAACTAACCTTTTAACTTTTCACTATTTTACTATGTTTAATATAATTTAAATTGATGTTTTTATTAATTACAAAGACCATGCATTCAGTTCTGTTAATGTAAACTAGATTATATAGTTTATATAATATATCATATATTATTATATTACATAACAATATATTATTGTAATATATTGTTATATAATATAATTATATAATATTTATTATGCTATTATATAAGATATATTATATACTAAAAGTTGGCTTTGTTGTTTTAAAATTTTATAAACTTTGGAAACATATTTTTAAGTTTAATCAAAAGCAGACTTTTAAAATCTGTAAAGTGATAAATGTCTTCATCTAAAAGCCATTTATTGCATTGATTTAATAATACAAAGACTATTAATTACATTAAACATTGACTTTCTCTTCTTTTTCCTTCCAAAGAAATATGGGTTGGAAGGAATGAACTTCCATGACAATACTGTCAGAATAAGAATTAAGAGAGATTTTTACAAAAAAAGCAGGAAAGACAAAGAATGAACAACAGTCACTGAAGAGAAAACAGATGGATCTAATTTTCATAAAAGAACCGGATAAATAAAAATTTATTATATTTAACATAATTTAATCCAAATGTTGCATTAATATTTAGCTATTGCAATCATTTACATTTTTGGCCACATTTTATTTGGTGGAAAGTGGGCTATCCCCAGTGGTACTAAGGAGAAAATATGGTGCCAAAACCAAGGAAAGGTTGACCACATACAAGGCAAGTGCCTTTCTTAATCTTTTAAAAAGAAGTTCACTTATTTTTTATGATTTAATTAATCTTATTTTTCTTGTCTAATTTCCATGTTTAATAAAAGGAAACAGTCAGAGCTTCTAGTTTTAAGGGGAAAATTAGTATGTGAGGAAATTCATTATAGTTTTTTCTATATTAGTAATGGATAACAAATTATTTCAATTTCAATATATATTGAAAAAATTATATTGGAAAATTTTTGTATGATTTTGTTTTGTTTGGGGGACATATCTGATTGTGCTCAGTCCTTACTCCTCACTACCCACAATTCTTGAGGACCAAATATTGAAAGAGAGAGCTTTTTATTTAAAAGGTATTTATATTACTAGTTCTGTACATATATTACATAATATTATGTACATCACATTACATTAGTGATGTGCAATAGCTGATAAATTAATTTTATATTTCCCCTAGACAGTGGTTAATGAACACAAGTTGATTTTTTATAAGAGTTATAAGTTCAGAAATTTTTCTTGTTCTATATTCAGTCATCAACTTTATATCTAACCACTCTTCATTGGACAGATCTTCCTTTAAGCATATACTTTTGTAAGTATCATGTAATTAATTTGTACCCCTTAGATTACCCAGTATCCAGAAGATCCTTAATTTGATCACATTGACAAAATATCTTTTACAAGGTGAGATAAAATATTAACAGAATCTTAGGGCCAGAGAGATAGCATGGAGGTAAGGCACTTGCCTTGCATGCAGAAAGACGGTGGTTCAAATCCCAGCATCCCATAAGGTCCCCCGAACCTGCCAGGAGCGATTTCTGAGCGTAGAGCCAGGAGTAACCCCTGAGCGATGCTGGATGTGACCACCCAAAAAATATTAACAGAATTTGAAAATTCATACCTGAGTAGCTTTGTCTACACATTTTATTCTATCCAATACAGCATAAAATTGTTGACTTAAATTTCAGCAAGAAAAATTTTAAAAATATCTTTAGTCTTTCATTGAAATGAAACTTCCCTAATGGTTCTCCAAAAACTATAATCTGTCTTACATACAATAGAGAATAGTTGAAAATAGTTTTTGAAATTGAAAAATAAATCGTGTTCTCACTGTTTACATGTTTTTTTCATTTTCTAAACAAGCATTTCATATGTATTACCCATTATATCAGCAAAATATATTCATTAGTTGGGTGCTATTTTAACCTCTGTTTATATGCAAGAAGATTAATAAATAATAATGGTTAATTAATTTATTCAAGGTTATATGTTAGTAAATTTTAATACCTATCTTTGGGTCTGGGAAACCAGACTTTATAGATTATGATTTCAACATAATCGATATTACCTTTACAAAGCTATTTTTGGTAAAACTTACAAAGCTAAAAATTAAATTGTAGATCTATTTCTAAGGAAAAATGTTACTATATTTTCTTTTTAAAGTTAGTAATTATTAGTGCTATGTAATTTTACTTTATGTATATTGATTTTTCTTAAATTTATTGTTCTAATTTTTCTTATTAAAATTATTGTCATCAATTCTCTTAAGGGGCATTTAACTTAATAAGTTACGGTAGATTGCTTTACTTCATATTTGATGAGATTCTTTTATAAATTTTCTCAATTCTACTCCTTTCTTTGATTGTGAATAGCTAAATAAATAAATCTATTTAATGATACAGATGCCTCCATACTGTGAAATATTTCTCTTTAATTTAAAAAATTGATAGAGGAAAAATTTATTATGAATCCTTTAAAAATGTATTCCCACAAATATAAAGCCACTTGTAGGTGAGATTTCTGATTGTACATAAAAGAAAAATAAAGTCTGAGGGAATTGTAGTGAAGAAGGCAAAATGACTAAAACAAAACAAAACAAAAGGATAAAAAAGCCCATCTGAATTTTTCTTTTTTTGTTTTTATACAAGGAAAAAACAATGAAAAGTTCAATAATAACTGTTCTTTTAAAGACATTCAGGGGTCTCAAACTCAATTTACCTGGGGGCCGCAGGAGGCAAAATCAGGGAGATTCTTTAGTGCAAAGTCAGTAGTAAGCCTTGAATATTGGGGTGTGTGACCCAAACAACTAAAACAAAACAAAACAAAAAAGATTCCTCTAGGGCAGGGCCACAAAATGTTGTACGGAGGACCATATGCGGTCTGCAGGCCCCGAGTTTGAGATCCCTACATTAAGCCATTTAATATAAAGTTAAATGTAATTCTCACAGTGCTTTCAGCTCAATACTCCAAAATGACTTTTATTAATGTAACTTATTGTTAACTCTTTATATTTGATAATATTTGATTAATACATTAAATTTTAATTTTTTGGAACCTCTTCAAAGAATACTAGAGTGGGGAAGGAAGGCTTTAGACCACTCTAGATGATGCTTAGTAAGATTGACTATTGTCGCACGGAGTAAATATATACAGAAAAATAATATATACTTACATAATACATAAATCCATTATACATATTAATGTATGTGATCAGAGAGTATAAAATAAAATATGTAGGGGCCGGGCGGTGGCGCTAATGGTAAGGTGCCTGCCTTGCCTGCTCTAGCCTCGGACGGACCGCGGTTCGATCCCCCGGCGTCCCATATGGTCCCCCAAGCCAGGAGCGACCTCTGAGCGCATAGCCAGGAGTAACCCCTGAGCATCACCGGGTGTGGCCCAAAAACCAAAAAAAAAAAAAAAAATGTAGATTTTACCTATGCCAATATAATGAAGAATATATTTCATTTATAGACTGTAGTAATAATTCAACAATGAGTGAGGTAAATTGTAAATTTCTGCACATATAATTTTCAGCAAAATATTTATATTATGAAATCAAGTGTCTTCTTTGGAAATAGGTATTATAGTACTATAAATTCAAATATTTTTCATTAGGTTAAATTTGTAATTTAGCAATGTTTGTTCAAAGCAATTCTTTGTGCCTATATAAATATCAATCTTATACTTTTTATTTTGATTTTGATCATAATGGCTTACATATCTTTCACAGTAGTATTTTAGGTACATATTAACACTGAATCAGGGGAATACCCATCACCAAATTTGTCCTCCCCCATCCCAGTTCCCTTTCTACAACCCATATACCCCACCATCACCCACCCGGGCTGCTAGAATAGGTGGTCACCTCTTTGTCTAGCTTACTATTAGTGATCATATATCTCTTTGGTCCTGGTACCCTCCCTTGTTTCCCCCTCTATTTAAGAGGCGGAGCTACATAAATAGAGTTATGTGGTTTTGTTTGAAAGAAAGAAAAACAATAGATTGGGGTACAAAATAGGAAGAAAAAAGAAGTCAAATATGCTGAAAATGGGCGGAGTCCTTCTCAAGGCTTTCAACCTCAGTTTGAGAGAGGATGTTAAAAAGGTAATTGAAACACCAGAACAATACAGAAAGAAATATCAAATTAAATATCCAGTGAGCATTACAGCAATAAAAACAAGCACCACACAATAGTCTCAGTTCTGAAATCAAATCATGCCAAGTGCAAAAAGAAAGAGAAAGATAAGATAAAATAAAATAAAATAATATTGGAGACATCAACTTCAATATTTAAACCAAAATAAAGACGTCAAAAAAACAATCAATCGATAAATAAATATGTGGGAAAATGATTGTTTTGTGCTTTTTTTTTCTTTTCTTTTTCCCCCTGCATAGACACAGTAACTATTGGGGATATTATAGAGGGAATTCCTTTGGCCTAGGAGATACAGGGTTTCTCCACCCCTGAAGTATACTGTCATGAGATTAACTATAGACTCCTTGCATGATCATTTACTGTCCCCTCGGTGCTTTCATGGTGTATGGAAGACTTCTGCTTCGTCTTGGATGGTAAAGTCCGACCTCTGTATCTAGAGATCTTGGTGACTGTGCAGCTCAAGGAGTGGAGCTTTTGATGAAGTCTTTTGTTGTGGTTCTAGCAGTTCTGCTTCTTCAGTGTCGTTTTAATCCATCTTCTGAAGTTGGTGGTCTTGGTCATTATGTTGCTCCTAGGATAGAGCCTGGGATAAAGTCTTTCGTTATGTTTCCGGAAGATCTGTTCAGATGCGGTTGTCTCAGTCAGACCTCTGGGATTGGAGATCTTGTTGTTGAGTGCGAAGATTTTTTTTTCCATTCAGTTAACTGTCTTCTTGTGTTAAGTAGGGTTTCTTTTGCCATGAAGAAGCTTTTTAGTTGATGTAGTCCCATTTGTTTATGTTTGATGCTAGAGTTCTTGCCATTGGTGCTCCATCCTCAAAGACCTTTTTGATATATAGGTCTTCAAGTATTTTGCCTAATTTATTCTCAATAAATTTTATAGATTTGGGTCTGATTTCAAGGTCTTTGATCCATTTTAAGTTGACTTTTATATAAGGAGTGAGGTATGGGTTAATTTTCAATTTCTTACATGTGGTTTTCCAGTTGTACCAACACCATTTGTTGAAGAGAGTTTCTTTGTTCCATTTCAAGTTGTTGGCTTTTTTGTCAAATATTAGTTGGCTGTATATCTGGGGGTTTATGTCTGAGATTTCTGTTCTGACTCATTGGTCTGAGGTCCTGTCTTTGTTCCAGTACAATGCTGTTTTGATCACTATGGCTTTATAGTATAGTTGCAGGTTAGGTAAAGAGATGCCACCCAGCTTCTTGTTTTTCAATATGTATTTGGCTATTCTGGGTCTTTTGTGGTTCCAGATGAATTTTGTGATTGATTGCTCTAATTCTTTAAAGATTGATGTCTGAATTTGGACAGGGATTGCATTAAATCTATATAGTAGTTTGGGTAGGATAGTCATTTTGACTATGTTGATTTTACCTACCCATGAGCATGGGATGTTCTTCCATTTCCTTAGATCCTCTTCAATTTCTTTCTGAAGTGTTTTTGATGTTTCCCTGGTATAGGTCCTTCACTTCCCTTGTAAGGTTGATTCCTAGGTACCTAATATTTTTTATACTATTTTAAATGGAATTGTATTTTTAATCTCTTTCTCTTCAGCTTCATTATTTGTATTGAGCAAGACTACTGTCTTTTGTGTATTGACTTTGCAGCCAGCCACTTTGCTGTATTGTTAATTGTTTCTAGCAGTTTTACTGTGGACTATTTAGGGTTTTCTATGTATATCATCATATTGTCATCATAGTTTGAGTTACTCTTTCCTAATTTGGATTCCTTTGATTCCCTTCTCTTGCTGAATTGCTATTTCTAGGACTTCTAAGATTATATTGAAAAAGAGTGGAGAGAGTGGACAGCCTTGTCTAGTTCCTGACCTTAATTGCAATGCTTCTAGTTTTTCCCATTAAGGATAATGTTGGCTGTGGGCTTTTTATAGATAGCTGTAACTATCTTGAGGAAGGTTCCTTCTAATCCTGTTTTACTGAGTGTCTTCAACATGAAAGTGTGTTGGATTTTGTCAAACACTTTCTCTGCATCGATTGATATGATCATGTGGTTTTTGTCTTTCTTGTTGTTGATGTGATGTATAATGTTGATTGATTTGCGTATGTTGAATCAACCTTGCATTCCTGAGATAAAACCCACTTGGTAATGGTGTATGATCTTTTTGATGAAGTGATGGATTCAGTTTGCTAAGATTTTGTTGAGTATCTTTGCATCTATGTTCATTAGTGAGATTGGTCTATAGTTTTCTTTCTTGGTGGTGTCTTTGCCATCTTTGGGGATGAGTGTGATATTAGCCTCATAAAAGAAATTGGGGAGGATTCCTGTGTTTTTGTTTTGTTTTGTTTTTTGTTTCTTGATTGTTTTTTTTTTGTTTGTTTTTTTTTGTTTTTTGATGGTATGGAATAGCCTGTGGAAAGTGGTACTAAGTCTTCTTGGAATGTTTGATAGAATTCACCTGTAAATCCATCTGGGCCTGGACTTTTGTTCTCAGGGAGTTTCTTAATTACATCTTCAATTTCCTCTAAAGTGATTGGTCTGTGAAGGCTTTCTCGGTCTTCCTTGTCCAATCTTGGAAGATGGTATTTTTCCAGGAATCTGTCAATTTCTACTGGGTTCTCTAGCCTAACTGAGTATAGTTGTTCATAATATAATCTCATGATATGTTGTATTTCTTGGGATTTTGTTGTAATCTCTCCCCTTTCATTTGTGATCCTACTGATTTGGATGTTCCCCCCCCCCCTTTTTTTTTGGAGAGTTTTGCCAGTTGTTTGTCTATCTTGTTTATTTTTTTGAAAAACCAACTCCTAGTCTCATTGATTTTTTTGTATTGTTTTCTTAGTTTCTATGTTGTTTATTTCTGCTCTGGTTTTTATTATTTCTTGCCTTCTGGTTGTGGTTGGATTTCTTTGCTGCTGTTGTTCCAATTCCTTAAGATGATCCTTTAAACAGTTGATTTTTCATTTTCCTCTTTCTTGATATAAGCCTGTATTGCTATGAGTTTCCCCCTAATTACTGCTTTTGCTGTGTTCCACAAATTTTGACAAGTTTTCTCTTCATTATCGTTTGTCTCATGGAATCTTTTTATTTCTTCCTTGAATTGCACTTTGATCCAGCTGTTATTGAGCAGCATGTTGTTTAATCTCGTTACTAGTTTTTCTCCATTGCTTCTTCTTGCAGTCAATTTTGATGTCTGTTGCATAGTGATCTGATAGGATCCTTACACTTGTGGTCTTATATAGGTTAGATTTGTATCCTAATACATGGTCTATTCTGGAGAAGTTTCCATGAGGGCTTGAGAAGAATGTGTATTCTGTTTTCTGGAGGTGGAGGGCCCTATATAAGTCTATTAACCCTAGATCTTCTAATTTTTCATTTAGGGCTCTTATTATTTTGCTATTTTTCTGTTTGGTGGATCTGTCCAGTGGTGATAGTGGAATATTAAGATCTCCTACTATTACCACATTTAGTTAGTGAGCAACTGCCTCACATATTTTTCTGACTCTACATTAGGTGCATACATATTGATCAGGGTTAGTACCTCTTGATCTAGTGTACCGCTGATTAGTATGTAATGACCCTCTTTGTCTCTGATCACTTTCTTGAGGTTGAATGGATTTTGGTCTGATATCAGAATGGCTGTCCATGCTCTTTTTTGTTTTCTGTTGTCCTGAAAGATTGATTTTCACCTTTTTATTTTAAGCCTAAGCCTGTCCTGTACTTGTGTGTTTTTTGCGGCAGCAGAAGTCCGATTTATGTTTTCTAAACCAGTTCTTTACTGTGTGTCTTTTAATGGGAGAGTTTAGTCCATTAACATTTAGGGAGATTATCGACAGAGAGGGCTGTTGTGCAGTGTGTTCTGTAGGGTGGTTGTTGTTACAATTGGGGGTTTGGATTGTGTAGTTCGTCTCTGAGTAAGTCATTTAGAATCGGTTTTGTTTGCACAAAAAATGCAAGATAGGTTTTGTTTGAGAATATTTTTAGGCTACCATCCCATATGAATGAGAGTTTTGCTGCATATTGTACCCTAGGCTGGATTTTTCTTTCATTCAGTCATTTAAATATTTTATTCCACTGTCATCTTGCTTGAATTGTTTCAAATGGGAGATCTGGTTTGATTCTTATGTCCCTTCCTTTGTACTTGAGGTTCCTTTTTTCCCTTATTGCTTTAAGGAGTTCATCTCTCTCTCTCTCTCTCTCTCTCTCTCTCTCTCTCTCTCTCTCTCTCTCTCTCTCTCTCTCTCTCTTTTGCCATTTGGATTATTATATGTCTTGGTGTTGGTTTATTCGGGTCTATTTTATTAGGGACTCTTTTCACTTCCTGGATTTGTACGGAGTCTTCTTTCCAACGAGTGGGAAAGTTTTCTGCTATTATTTCCCTAACTACTTGTTCTTCCTCTTTCCCTGTTTCTCCCCTTCTGGTATACCTACAATGCTTAGATTATTTCTATTGTCTTTGTTCATTAAGTACTAGACTTTTCCTTCCAGTGCCTTGCCTCTTAATTCCTTGTTGGTTTCCTGGTCATTTTTGGTTTGCAGTTTTCCTTCAAGTACTACTATGTGCTTTTCCATCTCTGTGATTCTGCTCGTCTGACTTTTTACGGTGTCTTTTAATTCCTTTGTTTTTGTATCTCATATTCTATATCAGATCTTCTTTAATTTGGCTAATTTGTTTCTCCATGGATTTCTTGTACTCGGAGGCTAGCGATTCTCTCATTCCCTGTACCAGGGCTTGCATTTCCTTTCTCATGGCTGCTTTTAAATCTTCATCTCTTGGATCTGTGTGTTTTGGTGGACTTGGGAACTTAGTAGGAGTTCTCTCTGTATTTCCAGATGTTAGGGTCCTCCTCAGTTTACCCATGTTTTTATGAATTTATTGGTGTGGCTTGGAGAGCAGTGCCTTTTGATTTTGGCCTGTTTTTGTTCCCTGTGGTGTGGGGCTGGGTCCGTTCTCTGGAATGTAGCTCTGTTGGGTGGGCTGGCTGAGATTTGGCCTCTAGAGTGCCCTCTAGCAGAGCCTGATTAGTTGCTACCTCCTCCTGTTGCCAGCCAGTGCATTACCGCACCTGGCCACATGGTGGAGGGCACTGTTGAGCCTGGCTCCCTTGTCCTCCTTCCCTATGTGGAAGTCAGCAGAGCTCCGCCCCCTCTAGACCTCTGCCGGAAGCCCCTCCCGTCTGTAGTTCCTATCCTATCCCAGGGGCACAGAGACGAGTTGGGGCAGGGGCAGGAGACAGAGGAATATCCCCTACTGTCTGCCAGCCCCAGAAGCCTCAGGGATGTGATGGGGGAGGGGCGGAGGCGGGGGAGGGGGAGTCCCCCTATGTCAGCAGGCACTGGAAGCCTAGGAGACATGATGGGGGAGGGGTGGAGACAGGGAAAGTCCCCTACCGTCAGCCGCCAGAAGCCTCAGAGACGCCAAGAGGTTATTTTAAATGTGGTAAGGCATTCAAACATAATGTTTTGAAATTTTTCCATTGGATTCAGTAATTTTCCATCATAATCTTAACCTGTAATACTATATCAGATCCCTAGTAATTTATTATGGGCCTTTTTAGTAAAATGATAATTACATACCTGTTCTCTCTACACTGCTGTTTCTGCTGTTGCAGGTTTCTTTATGATATAATGTGTAGTCGGGCTTTGTGTTGTTTCTTCCCTTTGTTTTGGGCTCTACTCCCCAGGATATGGTGATTATTACAGTGTTTGATGTTTCTATTTTGTTACACCCTGTTATTTAATCATGGGGGTATTGGTTGTATATCTGGTGTATATTCTGGGTACTTCAGATTTGTGCTATCATTCTGTGTGACTAAAAACAAAACAAAACAAAAGAATAGAAAAGCCAATCTGAATTTTTCTTGTCCAGTTTCAAGGGCACAATAACTATTTGATTAATGTGAAGGACTAGAGCAATAGCACAAAGGGGAGGGCATTTGTCTTGTATGCACCAACCCAGGTTTGATCCCCAGCATCCCATATAGTCCTCCCAGCCTGGCAGGCGTGATTCCTGAAAGCAGAGCCAGGATTAACCCCTGAATACCTCCAGGTATGGCCCAGAAACAAAAAAGAAGTTATTGTCTAGTAAAATTATCTTTCTATATTCAGAACTAGGCATTAGAATGTTCCCAAAGACCTTTCAGTTTTCTTTTGGACAAATGAAAATGCTGAGAACTAAAAGAACTTCAGGAGAAATCTGAGTTTGTGGATGTTTTAGTAGAGAAGTTAGAAGAAATTCTTTATAGAATCTGAAAGAGTCTGACTTTTCCCAACATGCTTATTTATTAAACAGATAAAGCACTATAACAATGTATCCGAGCCATATTGTAATAAAATAACTAATCTTTATGTTTTTTATTGAAAAATAGAGAAGAGATTTCTTCTTCCAAAAAGAATTTTAAGTCATCTTTTCCATATTTGCTGTAATCAAAGAGAATAAAATTGAAACAACAATTCTTTGAAATTTTTGTGTGAGTTATAAACTATCACAATACAATAATGAATGGTGAGGGGAGAAGAGTAAATGAATATCTTTCACAGCTGGAAATATATAGCTCTGCAATTTAGTAGAGGGTTTCTTGAGAAAAAAAAACAGCCTGTCTTGGTTAGAGAGAAAAGAGCAGGTAAGATGCTTGCCCAACCAAGCTTTTCCCAGATATTCATTCCCCAAGCCTCCTCAGAAGTGATCATTGAGCTAAGAACCAGAGTAAGCTGAGGCTAGCTTTCTCCTTTGAGCATAATGGATCTACTTGGTCCTTTCATATTACATTTACAGCATTTTCATTAACTTTATTATTCTCAGTATAATGTTATAAAAATAATAAGCTTATAGTAGAATATAAGGTTTATATAACCAATAAATAATTCATGGTATTGAGGTGGGAAAGAGATGTTTTTTTTATTTTAGTGGCCCAAACATTTTCTAGATTTCTCTCCTGATTTTGAACCTTGATATAAGATCTTCATAACAACAACAACAACAACAACAGAAAAAGCCACAACCAAACTGCTAATCACTCTATTCTATAAAATATCCATATATTAAAGCTAAGTGAAATCATGGTTTAATTTTTTTAAATAAACTTTTCATTCTTTAGTGATGTCTAGGTTCAGTTGAGTCTCCACAAAAGTTGTTTTGAAATATTAAAATGCCAGTGCCTGTGACTTGGTTTTATTTGGAAATAGGGTCTTGGTAGACTTGACTTGAGATCATTATTGAGGTCAATATGCACTTGTATCCAAAATGAATAAGATTCTTATAAGAAAAACAAATCAAATATGAACACAGGTATTGTAGAGGTAAAATGCCATATGAAGATAAAAGCAAAGACGTATGTGAGGCACATGACAGTCAGAAAAAGCCCAGAATTGATGCCTGGCTATCACCAGAGGCAGATAGAGGTGGGAATAGGCTCTCCCTCAGAATAAACCAATTCTGCTAATGCTTTGATTTTGGACTTCTAGCCTCAGGAACAATCAGATAATGAATTTCTGTTGTTATAATCCACTCTGTGATCATTTGTTAGTGCAGCCCTAGGAAACTAATATAGACAGGACTTTTCCATGTTATTTTGTCTTGGATGATAGACTTAAAATACATCTAAGTAATAAAGAGATCAGGTGAGTAGTTAAACATTTACTTCCTAAAGTGATGGAAATAGAATACTGAGAAAACTGTGACCTTGAGCTAAATGCTCTCACTAACCACTGAAGAGAGAATTTATTTATTTGTCCCTATATTTAGTAGTTTGCACAAAATCTCTTTAAAAATTCACAATTTGTATTGTTTTAAAGATTGTTTTACTTTTTCTTCTACCATTTTAATAAGAAAACAATGTTGAAATTTAACTATTCCAAGCATAAAGAGATTAATACTAGTTAATTTTAGATCCAATTCCTCCATTCCAGTTGATAAAGGCAAAGCACAAATCAAAATAAACTAAGTAAGGAAGCTTCCAAGCATGACTAACCACTAACCAGCTTCCTTGACAAATATATGTCTCCATCTTTCTTTATACCTATAGAAAATGCTTATTTTATATTATTTTTTTCTATCACCTCTTCCATATTCACCTATCAAGCAAATCAAGGGGCATTTCAAGGTAGTAAAGTAAGGTCAAAGTTAAAGACAGAAAGCAGTCAACTAATTAAGTGTTATATATTTAAGTTTTGGTTCTAGTGCCTTCCTTGCTTTGAAAGAATACAAAAATACTAAGGCACAACCCCAACCTTTTGGTCACTTGGTGTGTAATAAAAAATGTGGATCAGAGGTTCACATCATGAAATCCAACTGACTGATTCTGATGTAATTTCTATTCTTTTATTTTATTTTATTTTATTTTATTTTATTTTATTTTATTTGTGGCTTTTGAGCCAAATCCAGCTATGCTCAAGCTTACTTCTGGCTCTGAGTTCAGGAATAATAATCTGTGGTACTTGGGGATCATATGCTGTAATAGGGACTGAACTGGGTCAGCTACATGGAGGGCAAGACCTTACTTTCTGTATAGACACTTTCATTCCATTCACTCATTTTAAACTCTCTTTAAAAGTCTTGCAACTTACTCTTTCTATGCTTTATTAATTTATTTATACAGATACTCCAAACAAACTTGCTCGTTAAGCAAATTGGTCGTTAAGTGAGGAACTGCACATACTGTATACAGTATACAGTAGTACAGTATATGCATAGTACTTGACAATACAGTATTCTGAATAAGTAAAATAACAAGAAAGATCAAACTGAAAACTTCCACTTGTTTTAATTTGCATAGGTTGTGTAACTTACACGCAGTACTGCAATGTATTACAGAACATAAAGTTAGTAAAGTAGGTACATTAAAGCACCAAAAACCACAGGACTGTACTGTAGAGTGTACAAGATGGAAAAGGATGTTTAAAATAAAATAAAATAAAATAACCGTGAAGAGATGGTCATAAGTCAGCGAGTGGTCGCTAAACAGGTAGGACGTAAAACGAGGAGTATCTGTATAGTAAGAAAAATTAGTTACTACTATATATTTGAAAGGAGTTATTCATGCTATATTAAGTGTTTGCTTCATTATTAGTGCTTAATAAATATGGGCTCATTTTATTACTTATATTACTTGTGAAACTCATTTGAGAAACAGTATTAACTAACATGAATAACAATTAAAGAATACCTAGGAATAAAAATCTGAGAAGCTTAATTTAACCTTGAAATATATAGATGCTACTGCTTGTTGTATTTTATTATTTTAATCTTTATAATTGAGAAAGTCATTGTTTTGTACCAAGAATGGAAAGATCACTAGAGAATGTCAAGAGAAAATATTCTGCAATTTTTATTCTTACAAGTTGCCTGAAAATGGGTTGGGTAAGATGAAGAGAGGGGACTGGGATCATGATTTTGGCAAGAAATAAACACTTCAGGAGAGAAGGTGGTGTGGATTTGTATCCACAAAACCCTACCAGTAACACAGAGTTATTTTGATTGTTGTTGTCTCTGGTGAGGGTACACACACAGTGATGCTCAGGGCTTTCTCATGCTCTGTGCTCAGGGATTACTCCTAGAAGTGCTTGGTGAAACATATGAAGTGCTAGAGATCAACTCCAAGTCAAACACAGGTAAGGCAATTAGTCCAGATGAGGTTCTATCAAAGTCTAAAACAAATATTGGAACAGAAATAATCACAAACATAAACAAAATTGAACCATTTTCTGTTAAGAAATATGTTTTAAAACATCCCTGTACTTACTTAGAGGATCACATTCAACACAATTTTTTGAAGTACAATTTTTTGGAGCAATAGAACAACAAAAGGCGTTTGCCTTGCATGTGGCTAACCTGGGACTGACCCAGATTTGATCTCTGGCATCCCAAGTGGTCCCTTGAGCTTGCCAGGAGTGATTTCTGAGTACAGAGCCAGGAGTGGTCCCTGAGCACAGCTGGGTGTAGCCCAAGAACCCCCCGCTCAATACAATTCCTTTTGTTTATGATAAAGATTTGTTTAATGTTATAAAAATACTGGATTGATTTTTATCAGCTTCATTGTATATATAGCCCAGCTGTGATTTTATTAAAACCTAATTGGTTTTGATTGACTTTTGCATTAGTTGGGGAAAATGTACATTCACTTAAATTTTTAATGTCAATATTATTCATGCCATGTCCAATATCCTTAAATAAAGCCAAAATAATGCAATAGTTTTATCTCTTTTAATAGAGTCCATACAGATCATTGATTTCAATGCTGACTACCACAGTCAGCATACAGGTGGGCATACAGGTCTAACAGAGATTGGAGCCATGTTGTATAGAGAGTAAACTTATGGACTTGTCCATCCTATGTCTGTGTTCTACTAATAAGACTATCTCTCTTGACCTACTGGATTATGTTTTATTAGTTAAAAGTCAATTATGTACATATTGATTTGTTATGATGCACACCTGAAACAAATAATGTCATGATGCAACGAGGAAGGACTAATAAAGCAACTTACATAAAAATTCTTTTTTTTTATTTTTTTTTAATTTTTTAATTTTTTTTTTTTTGGTTTTTGGTTTTTGGGTCACACCCAGCAATCCTCAGGGGTTACTCCTGGTTGTCTGCTCAGAAATAGCTCCTGGCAGGCACGGGAGACCATATGGGACACCGGGATTCGAACCAACCACCTTTGGTCCTGGATCGGCTGCTTGCAAGGCAAATGCTGCTGTGCTATCTCTCCGGGCCCTAAATATTCTTTTTAAACCTTATGTAAGTGATATACTTTGGAAAGTTGACATCATTTAAGATTAGTAGGTTTGTAAGTGACTTGTTCTTGAAACTAGGCAAAACAAGATGTATATGCCATGCCAAATCTTGTTATTTTTTTTCTTGATCCCTTATGAATTTTGAACTAATGTCTTTTCAATTATGGGATATAAAACATAAAGTTAGGTAAAAGACTTTTTATAATTTTTTAATAAAATTGCAAAAGGATTAGTTGCTATTTAGTGAAATTTGGTCAGAGTTAATCTCTCTCTTTTTTTGGCAGAGGTATGATTTCTAATAAAATATCTCATTTTCTCCCTGGAATTTGAAAAAAGTTAAATATTGTATATAAAGCATTCTTCAGATTTGTGTGACAGAGAAACACAGAGATTCTAGAAAGTAGACAATGTGTCCTCCAGCAACTTTCTTTTGAGGTGAAATGATATCAAGAAAAATATAAATAAGCATCAAAGATGTCATGAAGTGTTGACACATAATGATTGTAATCCATAATCAAAGAAATCAAACAGTCTGTTGAGACATCTTGATCCTCCCCCAAGCTCTTTTGATCTTTCTCAATCAATAAGGGTGACCAGAAAGCTTTTGAAGATGTGAAGTGGAATTTTAAGCATTGGCTGAAGCTTTTTTATAACCTGCAGACAGGGGCCACCTCCTTATTTATCTTCCAGAAGCAAGTCACTCCCATAATGTGAATGGATGCACAAAATACAAACCACCCTGGAGGCACATGTACTCAAGAGGAGCATTAAAAGGAAGACATATGCACAAATAAATTGCTTTTTATTCACTACATAGCATCATGATGCCAGCCTAAATGAAAAAGAACTACTGAAATATTACTGTTTGGGTCCTCACTATGAAATTTTTAAAAAGTCAGATGAAGATTCCTCTGAGGAGGAAAGTTGAGACAGATTTTATGTCTGGCCAAGAAACAAATGTATAATTTAAAATAGTATTTTGAGTGACTATTTTTAAAAAATATATTGAAAAATATCCTCCTTCTGTGATACTGTTTTTGCTTGGGGACTTTGTTGTTATTGTTGGCAAAATGTTGAAAAACCGGTATTGCTTTTGGCAAATAACTGTATTAGCAAGTGCAGAAACAGATGCTTGTTCGTGCTGTTATCTAGAAGAAATAAAAATGAATACTTCAAGGTCAGAGCAATATGAAAAATGCAATAAATACATAAAATGAGGGATAAACAAGAACCGCAGGAACCAATGACGCTGTCACTGCATTGCCCTGAATTCGAGATGCATGGTCAGCAGAGGCAGGAGGCGGCAACCCAGCTGCATCTATAATTTGTTTTTTATTGAATGTCTCACTTAGAATTAGAAAATTTTATTGAACAGCTTTGTGATTAAGTTAAAGTTTCAAACTTGCCAACTTCTGATATGTTTCAAAAATTTTCTCTATTTTTAGGTGTAAATAAATTTCCATTATAATTAAATACACTTTGCAAAAAAAAAAAAAAGACCATTTACTTTAAGAAACAATGACAAGCACCAGCACAAACACATTTTTATTAAATTGTTGGGGGGAAATTACAATGTTTTTGCTGCTATTCAAGATATGCCAAAAAAGTGGTGATAAAGATTATTTATCAAAAGCTGGCAAAATAAAATAGTGATTAATGCAATTGCCTTTTAGGAGGCCAACACATGTATGATTCTTGGCACTACTTAAGGTCCCTTGTGTATCATTGGGTGTCACCAGTGAGACAGAGCCAGGATTAACCCCGGAGCATCATAGGGTGTGGCCCCAGAAAACAATAAATAATTAAAATTTTGGTTAAGTGTTGCATCATCAAGAAAAAACACATACCAAAGAAATATTCTGGCCAGAGAGATAGCATGGAGGTAAGGCAAGCAAAAAGATCACTCTAGAAAAGAACTGGATGCTAAAAGGAGATTAAAGTGATAGGCATGCTATGCCTCAGTTATGCCTTGCAAGCAAAAGGATGGTGGTTCGAATCTTGGCATCCCATATGGTCTCCTGAGCCTGCCAGGAGCAATTTCTGAGCATAGAGCCAGGAGTAACCCCAGAGTGCTGCCATGTGTGACCCAAAAACAAACAAACAAACAAACAAAATTCTCAGAGTGCCTAATTTAGGAGATGGGTTAATCCTCAATAGTAGAAACAAATGAACATAATGTTCTTGAGAATCAAAAATAAAAAACCATGAAATGATTTAATTAAAAACTATTCTGGGTCCCAAGTTTGTATATGTGGTATTGCCCTCATAGCAGTCTGAAACCAAATATATGGTCCCAAACACCACAGTCCTTTATGATAACCACACCTATGTTGACCAGCATGGCCATGCTGAGGTCACTGACACCACCTGTTTCACCACATCTGCCACAAAACGAAGGAAAGAGGAAGAAGAAAAACAAATCTACAGTTGCCTTTGGAAATCTGTCAGCTATCAAAATGTTAATATATGAGCAAGAGTAAAAGGATAGCCGGTAGGGCATTTGCTTTGCGTGCATCTAATTGGGGTTTGATCCCTGGCATCTTGTATGGTTCCCTAAACACTGCCCAGAGTAATTCCTGAGTGCAGAGCCAGGAGTGACTCCTGATCATGGCCAGGTGTGGCCCAAAAATTAACCCAAAATATGGTTAAATATTTTCATGTAATGGCATTGCTTTGTATTTTAATTTCCAAGTTTCAAACCCAGTCTCTTATGTTTGGAGGAATAGGGGAAAAACCATATGCACAAATCAAGCATGTCAGTTAACCAAGAGCCACGTTAAAAATTGATTTCCGGCTACTAAATTCAGATTTAGGAGCTAGCTGGTTATTTGCTCCCAGGGACAAGGAGTGCTTCTGTGGTGTATTCAGAAGCTCGTGCTGGGATTTGTTTTCTATAAGTAAGTTCTTTAACTGAATAACCATGAGATATATAGTTACAAAGTTGTTCATGATTGAACGTTAGTCATACAATGTACAACACCTGCCATCAATGTTCCCATTTCCCTCCCCCTTTTCCTACCTGCCTTTGTGACAGATATTTTTCTTTTCTATTCTCTCCCTTTCTCCCTACCACTTTTCCCCTTTTAGACCCTGTGCTTTACAATGTTGTCACTGAGGCATAGCATGCCTATCACCCTATCACTTTATTTTATTTTTTTTTCTCTTTTTTTTTTTTTTTTTTTTTTTTTTTTGTGGGTCACACCCGGCAGTGCTCAGGGGTTATTCCTGGCTCCAGACTCAGAAATTGCTCCTGGCAGGCACGGGGGACCATATGGGGCACCGGGATTTGAACCGATGACCTCCTGCATGAAAGGCAAACGCCTTACCTCCATGCTATCTCTCCGGCCCCCTGCCTATCACTTTAATCTCCTTTTAGCATCCAGTTCTTTTTCTAGAGTGATCTTTTCCAACTATCATTATCATGATAATGCCCCAAATACACTCTCACTATTGGTGGCAACCTTCCTGCCACGACTGGCCCTTATTTAGATTGTGTTTGGATAATACCTTGCTATCTCTTTCTTTATATCCCACAAATGAATGATATCATTTAATGTCTAGCCCTCTCCCTCTGACTCATTTTGCTCATCATAATACTCTCCATATCCATCCTTCTATAAGGAAATTACATGACTTCATTTTTTCCTGACAGTTGCACAGTATCCCATTGTGTAGATGTACCACAGTTTCTTTATTGACCCATTTGTTCTTGAGCATTTGGGTTCTTTCCCGATTCTGAGTATTGTTAATAGTGCTATGCTGAAGATAGGGATGCAGAGGGATTTTCTACATTGTGTTTCTGAATTCTC
Source organism: Suncus etruscus (assembly GCF_024139225.1). NCBI lineage: Eukaryota > Metazoa > Chordata > Mammalia > Eulipotyphla > Soricidae > Suncus > Suncus etruscus. The sequence continues at coordinate 104,702,171 of NC_064850.1, read as the reverse complement.
AGTGTATATTCACATTTTATCCTCAGCAACCCATTTGGTCCCCTAAACCAGGAGTAATCCATGAGTAGCAATAGATATGGCCCACATCTGACTCTCTGCCTTCTTCCCTTTAAAAAGTCATAAAAGAAGCAGAAATAAAATCAGGAAGGAATAGTAGGAAGAGAAAGGTACATAGAACACAAACCAAAGTGGTGCCCTAGGCATCTTTGATCATCACTAAACAGAGTACAACTCCCTGATAGAAAACTCAATAACCTAAATCTCAATGTTAGAAGGAAGCAGCCTGAAGCTTTCACCAAGTCTTCCTTGAAATATCCTAACAACATCAAGGAAACTTTTTCATTAAAGTCTGGGGAAGTTCTGTCTTTAGGCCCAGGAATAAAAAAGAATTATTTTTTCAATTTGGCTCTTCTCTTTGCCAAGGAAAAAACAAAACATTCTTTTATAGAACAAATTAAAAAATCAGCATATTAAGCTCTTTAAAAATTTCTGAAGCCATCAAGTTAGAAGGCTCACTAGAAACTACAAATTAATAGTGCTGATAGTTGAAATGTTAATTATAATTGCCCATAATATTATAAGTCAAATATGATGATAGATAAATCAGAAAGATGTAATTTATGTAGCAAATTAGTCCACAATTTATAGAAGACAATTTCAAGATTTTCTTGACTTTTCTCTTGGTTTAGATATATAATTTGCAAGTAAGTCTTTAACATATTGACTATTCTTATTTTTTATGTATAGATTTGGCACTTTTTAACTTTTCTTATGCTCTCTTTCAATTCTTCCCCCAATGTCTTTGTTACAGCCATGCTTGTTCGTCCTAAAAGACACAAGACAACTGTCTCTCAGATCCTCTCTAATGGCTGTTCCCTTTGTTTTGAATACTATTCTGACAAATACATATGTGACTCAGTTCTTGGTGACTTCCAAACATTTCCTTAGCATTCTCAGTGATCTGAGGATCTTCCCATTTATACAATATAAATGGCAACCTTCTCCTTAACAGTCTACTAATTTCCTCTGATTTTTAACACATCCACTTATAATTTCAACTTTTTCATTTGCTTTGTTTACCATCTGCTTTTTTTTTTCAAGACTGCAAACTTTAACAGGGAGCAGACTTATAAACTGTGATTTACAACTTAGCCTCTCAATATTTTATTTAATAACTAAATAATCTTGAGCCAGAGAGAAAGCCCAGCAGTAAGGCATTTGCCTTGCAAGCGGCCAACACAGAACTGATCCCAGTTCGATTCCCAGCATCTCCTATGGTCCCCCAAGCCTGCTAGGAACGATTTCTGAGCACAGAGCCAGAATAGCCCCTGAGTGCTGCCAGGTGTGACCCAAAAAACAAAATATATCAATAAATAAATAATCTTAAGCACTAACACTAAAAGCAAAGATGTAGTACCCACAAAGGTCCCGCTTTTTCTGTAGACCACTGGCTGTTCTCTTGCTTCAAGTTTCCTTCCTTTATGTGACAGAAGATATATCTAAAACATTTGTGAGTTGGTGATCTAAAGTTTAGAGTATTTAGCATATTTATTTTACACATATAATATGTTTATATGTTATATGTTTATATGTCATAAAATTATATATATGAGTATATATATAAGAATGAGATAGAAGGAAGACCAGAGGAATAGATTCAGTGGTCATTTTAATAATGTGATAGTACTAAGAGTTTGTTGATGGGTATACTACAATTTATATACATATAAGTTTAGGAATATCTACTTTTGAAATGTCATAAAATTATACAGCAACAGTAAAACAATAAAATTTGATTAAACAAATAAAATGATAATTATAAATTTAGAATCAGAATCACCCAGAGCAAGAAGAAATTTACTAATTTTCCTCATACTTCCTGATCAGCAGAGAATTTCTGAATAGCTCTGATTGCAGGGGAAGTTTCTTAAATTGTAACAAAATTAGACTCTCTATAACTCCCAATCACAGGTTATATTTTTGAGGAAAGTCCCACATTTACATGTACATATAAAATTTGGCTCAGACAGTATTGGAATTGGTAAACTTTTATACTGCTTCAACAAACACTAGAGTTATTTCTCTTCCATGTGTTCATCAGTATCATTAAATTTTGCTTATTACAGTTCTGGCGGTCTGCCAACTTTCTCCTTCTGCTTTATAAGGCACCATTTTCAACAGCAAAGATTTCTAAAACAATACATACAATCTTATTCTTCTTTCTTATGTTCACAATACAAGTTTTAATACAGCTTCAGTATTTTCATGATTAGAGAATTTGTTACCTTAGATAAATGCTTCAAGTTCATTTTGTTTAATTTGTTTTGTTTTTGTTTTTTGAGGCTGTACCTGGTGGTGCTCAGGGGTTACCCCTGGGTCTGGGCTCAGAAATCACTCTTGGTTTGGGGAACCTATTGGGCTGTCGGGAATAGAACCCATGTTCATCCTGGGTCAGCTGAGTGCAAGACAAATACCCTACCACTGTATTACAACTTCAGCTCCTTCAAGTTCATTTTTGAATGACAAAGAAAAATGAAGTCATAAAAATAAACCTATTATTATACAAGCACATGTATTTTAATCTGAAGCTTTATTTTCCAACAATAGCATATAAAGTGGCTTTATAAAAACTTTTTTTTGGAGGAATGGCTCCTTTTTCTCATTTGTACACTATGGCAGTGAATGGATTTAATAAATTTTATTACTTTGTAAGAAAGAAACAAAATATCCTAATAAAGTACCTCATCTCCCCAAAACACATTCAATTGGACTGAAACCATGAATTTTATGTTGTTGTGTGTGCCCTTGGTCTCAGATACCCTATTAATTATAAGCTTTCATAAGGATCCAGTCATGAATTCTCCCGAATTCTCTCATACCTATGCAAGCCTCTAAGACAGAGATTTCTACCTCTTTTGTGTCTCTTTTTACTACTCATCTATATTAATCACAAGTCTCAATATAAAAGTTTCAAAAGTTTCTATGACACAACAAAATAGATACTGGATTACAGAGCTGATAATGGAATTTACCACTTAGAAGGGTGTTATCACTCTCACAACTAGCAATAAGGAATGCAAAGGGAAGGAAAAGTTCCAATCAAAGCAATAGCATAAAATTCAATGATGTTTTCAATGTCAGGTCATGAAACTATGCTTTTTTTTTTGTAGGACTTTAAGTGGAAAAATAAAAGCGTTTTCCCAGCAGAGTTTATTTTATATAATTTTAAGTGTAGTTTGTGTTTGTTTGCTTTAATCTCTTATTTGAAAGCACTCACCATTGACTAAAGTTTTCCTGGCTATCAAAGGTACTTGCAAACTAATAAATTCTTTCTTCCACAAGACAACACAAAGAAAAAAGTAAAATATGTGATTTTAAGAGGCTTTTCTTTCCTTTGCTGTGTGAACTTGACCTGCTCTGACATACTAGCAGCCTAAGTCTTTTGTTCAAACTAACATCAAATGTAAAGGATGACTACACTGATTTTGTTTTTTTGGCTGGAGGATCCCAAACATGTCAGTCAATAAAATGCTTGTGAAAGCTTAAAGACAAAAAGGGTTATTTATTTTACCTGTGCCCCCTTTTTTATAATTTGTATTCATGAAAAAGAGACTGATATGACATAGATGGTCAATATCTTTGTCTCCTACAAATCATGAAGCCAAACATGAGGCCCAATATTAGAGAACTTTGAAATATTAGATACCAATTCAGGAAAGCACTAATAATTATGATCTCACATAATAGATAATAATAGTAGAACTAGTATAATAACTAGAATAATAGTAGAACTAGACATGTAAGGAATATTGGAAACATGAATGCGTACTCTGTTCTCTATCAGTTGTCTATTGGTTCATTTTTCCACTTAAATACCTGACCATGATTTATGCTCATAATACAGAGTATATAAGAAATATCAATTATCTCAGAGAATTAAATGACAGAAATAAATGAAAATTATAGGGATGCAAAGGTATTGTGATCTAATTGTAAAGAGCATTTTTGAAATTTAGGAAAATTAAGTATGAATCTATTTGTTCATTTTCTGACTACTTATTCTTAAAAAGAGACTGACTTTTCTATTCCCTCTTTTTTGCTTCTCTGCTTATCATACAGAGTCTGAGGGATAAAGTAGATAATGAATTTTTTGTTTGGTTTGGTTTTGGAGCCACATCCAGTGACACTTAGGGGTTACTCATGGCTATGCGCTCAGAAATCACTCCTGGCTTGAGGGACCATATAGGCTATGTGCAACAAATGCCCCACTGCTGTGCTATTGCTCCAGCCCCAAAGTAGGTAATGCTTTTGAAACTCATTACATCATGTTACCCTTTTCTTGACATTATATGGGTAGCTGTTATTATTAATTTCTTGAAATGGCCATATTTTATGTCACAGCTCTGTAAAATTACTATCTTAAAATTTAAAATGATTTTTCAAAATGTAAGTGAAAAATGTATAGCAAATGAGACAAAACAATAAACAGATCACGTGTCATTCTATTCTGCTGCTTTATCATTGTCCTTCCCATTTATTTAATTGGTATCAAATACTTACATAAACTGTTTTTAAGAGTTGAAAGATAAAACAGACAAGACATATGTGGGATTATTCAGTAAGAGAAAAATTTAGTTAATTTAGTTGTCATCTGTACAGATAATAGAAAAAGAACTATGGATTTCTATCAGTAATGATATATGGGGAAAGGTACAGAGCCTTAATGAAAGTGAGAGAAGCATGAGAACAGAGCAGAATAGAAATGACTGTATTTCTGGGTACCAAAGAAGAGGAAAGAAATCAACATTAGTGCCAAAATCAGCCACTCTTTACAAATGAGAAATGCTGCACATTGAAATAATCAGAAATTGTTTTGTATGCAAGAGGCTTCTAGGAATAAAAATAAAGGCAGCAATTTTGCAAGTATTTTAAAAGAAAATATAAAAGGAAGGAAAGATTTCTGGTACTAATGAAGGAAGATCAGGGTATAAATACACTTGTAGGAGATTATGTCCAACAAAAGCAAGCAGACAGACTGAGAAGGGTTTTCTGAACTCAGCAGCCTGGTTCCCATTACTCTTCCTCTTCAAAAAAGGTCATCCATTTCCTCTTGGACAGAAACTTTTGCCAAATCTGCTATTTAAATATTGATTTGCAAACTTTTTCCTGACTTGGAAGAAGACTACCAAGGTTGGCAAAAATACAAAATCTGTACTCTTTGTCATGACTCATAAGGGTAGTTTTTTTCCTACTACTGATAAAATGGAAGAATATGAATTTAAAAAACATACAAAATTCCAGATAATAAAATGAAAGAGCTATTAGCTGCCATAAAATTGACTGCAGTTTTGTGATGGTTATTTCATATATTTCTCAGAGAGCCTTATTATGTTCAGAAAATATCTGAATAGCATTTCTTGTTTTCTTAATAAGAAGAGTAAAAGAGCAGAAAAAGATATAAATTTCATTTTTTTTCTTTATGGTTCAAAAGTTTCTTTGCTTAATGTCTTTGCTTAATTTATGTGATTCACATTATCATAGACATTAATTTTTATAACTTAATGACTGAATAACTTAGATAAAGATAGTTGGTAAGGTAAGTGTTGCTCACTTCTTTCTCTCTGCCTTTTCTCCAGACCTGAAAAACTACCTAGCTAATAACTGTCATCGCAAAAAAAACATGTGTCACTAAAGAATAAATAAATAACAGAAAATAAAATTAGCAAACAAACGAAAAATATTTTATTGAAGTAACATTGCTTTGGAACGAGTAAGATTATAAATTAGTACCTGTTTTTATTTCATTAAAAGTCCAATCTCGGGACTGCAAATTTAGCACTGAGGGTTAGTATGCATGCTTTGTGTGCTTCCTGGGTTCAAACCCCAGCTCCACATCATCTTCCAAACATTGCCAGGAATGATTTTGAAGCACCAAGCCAGAACAGTGCCCTGAACACTACCAGTGTGCCTAGAAAACAACTCCAAATTAAACTATTCTTCACTGTTCTGTACCCTCTTTTACCAGTATACCCACCCTATCATCCCCTTTCCTTTCTGATAAAATCTAATTAGCTTTGGGTGAGAAAGTTTCTTTTTAGTCAATAGTTCTTTTGTTTACCTATGAAACAAAAGTGTGTGGTTTTGGTGTGTTACCAACACTAATACAGTTATGCAGTTTATCTTTTCTGCCCAACTTATTTTAAGAAAAATAACTGCAATGTTCATCTATTTCCGGAAAATGGTAAAAATAGAGCAAAAGATTATGTTTTAGAACTTAGTGGTATTCTATTATGTGATAGCCCAAAAGATGATGACATTTTTCTTATCCAGTCCTCTGTCCATAGACTCTGAAAAATGCTTTGAGATCTTGGCTATAATATAAAAAGCTCATATAATATGACAGGTATATATTTTTTAGATTAATGGGTTTTTATTTATTCAAGGCATAAATACTTAGAAGTGGATTATATACCTTTAATGATGATGATGATGATGATGGTGATTATGGGATGGATAGGAGTTGGGCCACACCCATGTAGTATTTAGAGGCTCTTCCTGGATATGTGCCCAGGGCTGACTCTTGGCAGTGCTTGATGAATCATATGTGGTGCCAGGTATCAAATATTTTTTTTAAATTTTTGAGGAACCTCAACACTACTTTTTCTAATAGTTGTACCTATAGACATTCCCACAATATATTACAGACTCCTCTCTTCCTTCTCTCCAACATCTATTATTTTTTTTATAATAACCACTTTCGCAGGTACTTTGATGCAATCTCTATTGCCTTATAATTGAATATTTGCCTTATATTTTGAATTTGTACTTTCTTGCCTGTTCTCTCTAACTCTCCCAATATTTCTCTAAATAAATAAATAAAACTCCTTTATTTCCAAGAATTCCATTGGTACTTGTAGAAAGCCAGTGTGTACACCAAGTACATACTTATAGCAAACTTTATTAGTCCAAACTTCTTATAAACCATGTGCCAAGTAGAGTCAAAAAATTAGGGCAGTAGCACTATATTGCTCAAGATTATCACCTTACTCACTCCCCACTGCGCCCAATTTATCTACAATAATAGATGAGACAGTCAGGAGTCATGACAGTTCACCCCTAAGACCTTCTTTGGGGTAGCTTCTCCCAGTTGCAACTATTTCAAACAAGACTAATTCAAACCATAGATACATTATAGATACACAAATTAAAGATAAAGAGAATCTAGAAAGTATCAAGGAGAAAAAAAGAGTCACATGCACAGAAATGAGACTACAAACATTTCTCCATGGAAAAGCTATAGTTCTAAAGCACATTGTGAAACCAACCCAAAGATCTATACAGATATGCACAATATATCCTCAGTTTTTCCTGCCCCCAGACAAACCTAATCTTTTTGTTTTATTCTTGTTTGAGTGTTACACCTGGCAGTACTAAGAAATTACACCTGGCTCTGTGCTCAGGGATTGCTCCTTTTGGGATCAAAGGACCATATATGGTTCATGAATCCTTGTGCAAGACAAGGATCCTGTTCATTATACTAGTACTCAGATCCTATTAAAGCTTAAAATGAAAGGTCCCGCAGTCCAGATAACACTCCGACTTGGAGAAATGAAGAGACTATACTCAGGTAAAAGCTCAAGTGGGGTCTTTATTTCTGGCCAGTCAGGGTCTAACGCCATGTGTCCATAACAAGACAAAGGCAAAAGACCTCGTGGCATTCTACATACCTTCTTATATGCTATAAGGGGGAGGGGTAGTGACGACTTCCTTAGAGGCGGGACATCCGTCAAGGTAATACGAGGTATTGGTGGGGGCGAGGTAGTGAGGTAGTGATGACTTCCTTAAGAGCGGGATATCCGGCAAGGTTGACTTTCCTTTTCAAATCTTAACTTTGTTTAGGTTGCAAATACAATTAAGTGTGTTTCAGGGACCAGCACTGCAGAGATTTCATTGTTCTAATGGCACCCATTAGATCTTCAATTTACTAGTCTTTTCATTCTTATTCTGAATATAGCCAGAAATAAGCCCTGAGTTTCACCAGGTGTGGCTTAAAAATAAACAATAATACCTCTTTTTTTCTTCTTGTTTCTTGAGTAATTGGCCTTCTAGCAATTCAACTTGAATTAATAGTTGCATATTATACACAAATACACAATTTGCTGAATAAAGCAGTTATTAATGAGACTTGAAGGAGAAATAAGGAGTTTTTCAAGAAAATAAAGCATAAAAGGAGTTGTTTTCAATTGGTTACAATTGGTTTACAATTGTTTACAATTCTCCCCATAACACTTATAAAGAAAGAAAACTCCCTTTTAAAGTAGCATGATACTTAGAAAACAAGTTGTGGGCAGAAAGGAGAATAATAATGACAAATTGTTATTCTCAAGTATTGATTATTTAATTGTTGATCCTGATAAGTTAAGAATTTTTAAATGCAAATATAAATTTCAATCCTAAAGTTTTACATGATTGTTTGTGAATTTATATTATCTCTATGCTGATACCAGAAGGCAGCATTTTCATCCTAGCCTCTCTCCTCTGCAATTAAACTCTCCATTCACACAGTGTTATGATAACTGACACCTCTAGAATATCACCCATTATTGCCTTAGTTCAGCATTTTGGTGTCTTTTTGTTCACATCAATATTTTTTTCTATTTTAAATTGACTTTTTTGGTTTACCATATTATGGAATCTCAAGAATATAGCTTCATACTGATATATATCTGTCATTATCACTGCTTATATCACCAAGTGAGGTTTCTGTTGAGGCATTGATGCAAAAAAAGACATGTATATAGCCCATATATCTTAACCAATAAAGTATTGGGTCCAGACAGAGATAACAAAGCACAGTCTTTAAAGTGCCTTAACCTGGAGTCACCAACATTCCTAAATATTTTTCCTTATGCTCCTAAATATAATTTTTCTTAAGCTCCTAAATATAATCTTCATCTAAAAGTCTTATTTTAAATATCTCTTCTTCCTGACTCTCATGTAGCTTCTTTCAATGATCTCCTTTCCCAAAGTAACAGATTTATCTGCACTCTGATTAATATTAAGAAATGGGCAATAAATCTTCATAGAATAAATTTGGCAGAGAAAATCTTATTAAACTGAACTTGAGAGAAGAAAATGTAAAGATTTGCTTTTTATGAAGGACTTTTAATCAATCAATGGTCTAAAGTAATATTTCTCAACCAGGAAATTATTTTCCTTCCTTAGGGATATGTTGCAAATCTGTAGAAATTTTTGTTCTCCCAATAGGCATCTGGTAGGTAATCTGGCCAAATATGAATACTTAATTAAGACATTTGGTCCTTAATTAGGAATTTTCTGCCCAGGATGCTGCTGCATTGCTGTTCTTGAAACACATTATCTCTCAGTTCTGGAAAATAGTTCAAATTGGAAAATTATATGCTCAGTAGGTGCAAGGTTTTGAGTTTAAAACCTGATATCACATGTGACCTAAAGCCTCACTACTACACTTTCAGGTATGATCCTTGTGGCTGTGGAGCACCATATACAGCCCAGTCTACAAACAATAAAAGTAAAGCATAGTTCTTAGAGAATTTTGGTAGAGTAATTGGGTATTTTAAGTGTTATATCATGCTATTTATTAACACTTTCTTAAAAAGCAAAAACAAATAGATGTCCAATAGGTTTATGAAAACGTTATTATTTACTATCTTATCACTTACTATGAAATTCAAATCAAAACAGAAATATCTAGAACTTTGTTCCAGTAAGACAAAACAAGTACATACCAGTAAGACAGCAACAAGAACAAAACAACCAGTGTTGGCATGGAGATGGGGATGAGGGTAAGGAATCATCGCCTAATTGCTGGTGGGAGTGCCAGCCCCTCTTTGAAAAACAATATGGACATTTCAGCAAGAAAAAAGGAATTGAACTTCCATAAGACTCAGAAATTCTAATTATTAGCTTCTACCCTAAAAATGCAAAACTGAGTTTGTTTGTTTGTTTGTTTTTTGACATTTGAGCTTCTGTGCTTTTTTGTAGCAGTATTTGAAATTTAAAAATTCTGGAAACAACCTGAATGTACAAGAACTGATGACTGAATAAGAAAACTGATTATTTTTTTGGTTTCATATTTATAGTGGAACCATATTCGACTACAAGAAAAAATAAAATCATTTAACTTTCCACTTCATGGATGGAACTGACGAGTATCATGCAGTGAAGCAAACCAGAAAGTGAAGGAAATATACAGAATGACCTCTTTCATATATGGCACATAAAGATATAATATAGAACTAACCAATGTTCAAAGACAATAGGAACTGAGAAGCGTTTTGTGGAGAATGTTTACCAAAGGTGTGGGCAGAGGGTGGGGTGATAGACATGGGTGGGGTGGGGGGCAGGAAAATGACCCGAGACAAAGATGAATAGAAGGACGTGCTTTAGGCGGTGGGATATTGGAACTAATGGGAGATACTTTTGGTGAATATGGTGTGGTTAGTGGTTTTATTGAAACCTTTTTGGTATGTGAGGGGTTAAAATTTTCAGTGAACTCTTTTGGTGCATATAGTGTTGGATTGTTGTGTGTAAAAAAAAAACCCTATCATTAAAAGTATGGTAATCACAGTGCTAAAATATTAAAAAATCTAGAAATTATTATACTTGAAGTAAACAGCAGCATAGTTCCCAAAACTCTTGAGAAAGTCTTATATTTAAACTGTATATGTTACTTTTGTAAAAATGACTCCTAGAATAGAAGCTCTCACTTATTTCACCATTCTCTTAAGAGCTGAATATTACACATTTAGTCCTACAGTGCTCTCATCAAGTTAAAGAGCATATCTGAACAACAGTGATTTTCTTTGTAAAGCACACACACTAAGGTTGAAAATGTAGACTTCAATTTTTAATATTTCTGAGGAAATGAACTGAAGATACAAAACAAGATTTCTCCTAAAAAGTTGAGCCAATAACATAGGAGTCTTTTATGAGCCAAATAATGTCTAATGTCCTAGAGCTAAAAGAAATGTTGGCACATCTTGCACAATCACAGCTGTCTTGGTCTCCTTCAGGGACTGGTCCCCCTCTATGCAGCCTCTTCTGTCAGTAGAAATATATGCACTGCTAGTTCTGTAGCAGCACATGATTAAATCCACTCACAAGAACAGTTTTCTTCATATTTTTTGTAGTTCTTTGTCTCAAAAGATTTAGACATCTTGATAAATACTGTGAAGAAACAACCTTTTAAGAAAGATGCATAGTACATTCCTAAGTGGCATTTAATCGTGCGTATTTTCACCAACAATTTCAATGTACTTTAGCACCACGGAGGTTAAAAAAAAAGGCATCTTGGGGCTGAAGAGATAGCACAGCGGTAGGGCGTTTGCCTTGCACGTGGCTGACCCAGGACGTACCTGTTTTCGAATCCCCACATCTCCTATGGTCCCCCAAGCCTGCCAGGAGCGATTTCTGAGTGCAGAACCAGGAGTAACCCCTGTGTGCCGCTGGGTGTGCCCCCCCCAAAAAAAAGAGGAAATGTAAAATCTAAAAGCATATTTCTAAAAGGAACTGTTGACTTGACTTAACTGTATGCAATGCTGTGGTAAGGAAGAATTTCTGTTGCTTCATTCACTTATCTACTCATTTGTAATTTGCAAATAGTCTGCCAACAAAGTTTAAAGTCAAGTCACAGGAAGCCACAAACTAATAAGAAGAGTAGAGGGCTGAAATTTAGGGAAGATGTCATATTTTCCCTTATGACAGCTATGTGTCAATGAGAAAGAGGGTAAAAGGTAAAAAAGTGTAGACATTCAATATTTCTCTCACATGCCATAGGAGCAATAAGAAAGGGTTACAGTTTTTTTATAAATGTCAATAAAGTTATTCTCTTGGAGAAAGTTCATTTATTATTTTAAAAGTTATTTTATAAAATGCAGGCATTATGACCATATCCAGAAAACTATTGGCAGAAAATGATTTTATTTATTAATTTCTATTCTACTTTAAACAAAATACATTTGCTAAAATATTTAAGTTAAATAAGTTGTTGGAACCTTTTAAATATCAAGGGTAAAATCAAGTAAGTTATAATATTTAGTACATGCAGATTTTATTTTCTAATTGAATAAGTGAATAGTGGTGAATGTGGGACTGAGAACACAGACTGAAAGTATTAAAAGATATTGCAAAATAAATTTATTTCTCTAATTGAATCAGTGAATAATATATCTTATTACACAATATTTTCTGAACTCAAGTTTGGATTTAAAACATATTAAGTGGTAATCTTTCAGTGATATATATTATATCTCACTTAATTTTAATTAAAAAAAAGCAAAAGTTTTAAGCCGTGGTGACCAGAGACTTGGAAGGACATAGTTTCTTTCAAAAATGACTTGATAAATCATAATTTTATAATTAAAAAATTAAGGTAAATTATTCAAAAATTTTGAATCCTGACACAACTAATCATATAGATCCTGTGGTAATACTTTACCATAGTAACATTTTCAAAACAAATTTCTATAGAAAATAAATATATGTGAAATATTTTACTCAAATAATTAATAAGGGAACCAGTCAGATGGGAAAACCATCATAAAAGTACTTGAAAAGCTACAAATATGTGGGTAACATTAGAAATATATTTTGGCCTAGATTTAAAAAAATGCATAATGTCCAATGATACCTATGAGAACTATTAGGGATGCTTCTTCCACAAGACAAAATGTATTTGCAGTTCTATGGAATAAAAATCTATAAGTTGTGGCCAGAGCAGTGGCGCAGCAGTAGGGTGATTGCTTTACACGAGGCTGACCTAGGATTGACCGCGGTTTGATCCCCCGGCATCCCAGATGGTTCCCCAAGCCAGGAGTGATTTCTGAGCACATGGCCAGGAGTAGCCCCTGAGCATCGCCAGATGTGGCCTAAAAACAAACAAACAAATTCTACAAGTTAACCTTAACCCTAAAACATTATTAAATTGCTATTCAATAGAAAATTCATTGTAAAACCTAGTATGGTACTTAAAAAAAAAACTTAAAAAGGAGCCAGGGACAGAAATTAAAGTGGTGGCATATAATGGAGTTGGATTTTGAGCAGAGCCCTCAGGGGCCCAAACTGCCAGGACCAGCACACAGCCAATACTCCCTGTACGGGGCTGAACTCTAGAGAGTAGTCCCTAGGTCCTTAAGTACAACTGAACTCAAAATTATCTTCTGGCTCTTTCCCAGATTCAGAGAAGCCTATATGACAAGCCAAATTGCTTTTCAAGCATGTAAATCAGTAAATCTTGATGATACTTAATTTTTAGAGAAGAATCTTTATCATCTTTAGTTCACCATTGGGCAATTTTCTTACATCCAGAACTGTGCATGCCTTTGATATGTGTAAAGATTAAACATGAGAATTTCATAAGACAAGGTTTAAATTAATCTATAGCTTTATCATTTTAGCCAATGGATATGATGTATTATAAAGATAAAGCATAATAAATAAAACATAATATAAATTCAGAAGTTATAGGGGCTAGAGAAATAGCTCTCTGGCTAAACTCATGTTCTGCATGGAGGAGTCCCAAGGTCAGTAGCCAGCACCCTATGGCCTACTATGAGTAAACACTACTCATAGTCTACTAGTGATAGCACCTGAGTACTGATTGTAGCCCCAAAATAAAATCTAATGAAATTACTTCAGAGGTTAAAAATGTTAAAAGGATATACCTAATGCATTTTGATATGTCAATAATTTTTATGTACCTTACAAATTTGAGTGTTATAAACAATTTTATATAAATGATAACATTCACCCTCAAGCAAATAAAACAAAAATTAAGTGTTTTCTGATAGCTTATAATTTTAACTAATTTGCATACTACTTAAAATATACACCAAAGTATGTCATTTCACATGATACTAATATGTGTACATATTTAATAACTCAAATCAAATTCTTCAATTATTTCTTTTTTTTTCATTTTTAATTTTGTGGTGTCAGAACAGCTTAAAAGTTCTGTGCTGGAGCATGACACTCATTCCAGGGTCATTACCAGATATTAAATCCTGTGCTTAAACACATGATGCACTTCAGACCTTTGAACTATCCAAGAAAATGGCTTTTTTTTCATCCAATAAAATAATAGCAAACATTTTTATATTAAAATTATGAAAAAAACACCCAGCAAATAAAAAAGAACTCATCTACCAAAGAAAAAGCACACAAACATAATTTTCAATATTTTATTATAAATTTTTAAGACAAGTACTAATTTGAATATCATAAACTTCAAGAAAATAAATCATCAGAAAAAGCATTTGTGTTACTGCAAAGGTAGATTTTTCTATCAAATTTATCAATTTATAAACTCACCACCTACTATGTTTATGTGAATTAAACCATAGAATAATCTGAGTTTACTTAAAATGAACAGACTATCCTTGTTGTTTCAGTAGGAGAATATAGAACATTGTTTGTTAGAATTAAAGCTTGGTCTTCAGTTATTCATTATGCAAAAAATAAGATGGCATGAATTATTCACTGATTACATTAAGAAAATATATTGCAAAAAGGAAAAAAATAAACTAAGCATTGTTACTGGTCCTATCACTTACTATTAATCTTTTTGAAATAACAGGATAGTAAATTCAGTAAATTATGGTTCTACTATAAACTACTTTGAACTACCCCCAAAATATGATCGTTTGAAGCACGCAATATAAGATTCATACTCCCAATGTCCCAACATTTATGTTTTATACATATTCCTGAAAAGCATATTAAAATGAAAACACGCTAACTTGATAAGGCAAGGTGTGATACCTTGACAAGTAATGTGTTAGACAATTTGACAAAGAGTTATTTCAAATCATTGGATTAGTCAAAGTGTAATTTGGGTCTCCAAATACTTGTTAGGAAGTTTCTCATAATGATGCTAATTCAGGGCCTAAAGCTATAATAGTACATACATAAGAGTAATATGTTTTTCAACAACATGGTTCCCTGAGCAACTGTGGGTAATCTCCAGCACCTTAAGGCAGAGCAGCACCCAGGTTTTTGCATTGAATGGACAGCCTATTTCATCAATGGGGGGAGTGCTTGGATCAAATACTACAAACAAAATATAGATGCAAATTAAAGGAGGGTATGGGGAATGTCCAAATGAACATAAAGCCTCAAGAGAACACAAATACTGTAATACTCCAGTTATATAGAAAGGCAGCAGAGGCTATAAACAAAAAATTGAAGAGACCAAAAAATGGTCCAAAGATCAATGATGACCTTATCATATAAAAATGTTAGCAGGGAGCACAGTGTAGGTAATAATTAGATAATCAAATAATTTCTTCTTGTTCCATCTACTCTTGTACTGGCATGCTTTTGTAACCACTCACTTCCATAAATTTGTACAAATTGGAATCTATATATATTCTTTTTCAAGTCTGTTTGTCATAATATGCTTATAACTTATTATATATTAATTTTTGTTTTGAAGCCACACCTATCAATGGTCAGGGCTTACTCTTTGCTCTATGCTCAAGGATTACCCTTAACAGGATTCAGGTGATTGGTCCTATGAGGTGCCAGGGACTGAATGAGGGTAGGCCATATGCAAAGCAAATGCCTTATCCACCGTGCAATCTCTCCAACTCCTTATTATAATATTTTAAATTGTTCTTATTTTCAATTATATTGAGCTAGCAACAAAACAGAGTGGGGGTGAATTTTAGGAAAAAGTAAGATAAAAACAGATTAGAATATGTATTATAAACATCTCAAACTTTTTGTAAACTCTCAGGGAAACAAGTTAGTCAGCCTTTAAATAAGGCTAGAGAGTGAGAGGTTAGTGGGTATTGTTTAGGTTTTAGAACTTTATTTTAATATCTAGCACACATTATTATCATACTTACATTCTAAGGTCATGAATACCCAGTATAGTTCAATACTTTACATCATGTTCTTCTCAGTAATTAAAAAATTGGTATGAGGATTTTAAAGAGACTAAGTTAAGGTGTACTGATGTTCCAACTTGCTGTTTTAGAGCAAGTTATGTGTTTTCATGGGAAAAAATTAATCAGTTAAAAATTAATTAGTGAAATATGCTTGACTATATTTTTAAGCCCAATCAATATCTGGTCCTTTTGTCAATTTCTGGTAAATATTAAACAAATATGATTTGTGTTATTATACTGAATAAAATATATTATCTTAAAATGTAGAAATATGGTACATTCTTTAAGAATAAGCATATTTAAAAACATTATTCATTAAAAATAAACTATAGCCTAGAATATTGTTTTAAATAGGAATTTATTAGCTTCAAATTGTTTAATTTGTGTTTGGAGCAGAAATTGTATCAAAACTGAGTAAACAAATTTATTGTATATATAAAATTTTCATCTTTGGATGGTACACATATATGCAACCAAAAATACTGTAAAAATAATTGTTGCAATACAGAATCAGAGATGCATAATTATGTTCATACAAAAGAATATATATATATATATATATATTTGTAAAACCACCATTACAAATAATCCACTTATTCTATTTAACATTATTGTGGGTGCTAAAGCTTTTGAAGATCCTGTTTCTAGGTCAGTGTGGTGTTGTCAGTAAGTAATGTCTGGACTGCAATAATGAATGCCAATTCTTTAATAAATTCCTAGTAACACTTGACACAACCAACCAAAATGACATAAAGTATAGTTCTTAATGGAATCATAATTTCTGTCTTGTGCTGACAAATATTTCATCAAAACTAGCTAGAATAGTAATTGAAACATTGCTATAAATCTATGCTGGGTACTTGTAATATGATGTGAGAGTGAAATATAAACAACTATTTTTGAGTCATGTACTGTTCAAGCTTTTATGTTTGCCTTCAGTGCTTAGGTCCATCAGATATACTTGGTAAAATTCACATATTTATGTATTCATCTACTTTACCTCATTCCTAAGAGGACTTGAGGTATCACTGTGGGATTTCAGAATAAAAAAGTCATATAAATCTATATACTTTTATAGCCAGAAAATCCATGTTATTCATTCATAGGCAAGACTTTCACCCCATGTGCATTGATGTAGGTGAGTAGAATTTTAGCTCTCTGTTCTATTACATCAATAAGCTTTTCTATTCCTTGTCTACCTCCTTGACTTTCCCAGTAAACCTTATCAAGAAACAGAGACTGAAGAAGTTTCTGCCTTAAATGCTGGCTCTTCAAAACAGAAACTGCAGATTCAGGAAATCTGAAAAGATAAAGTGATATTTCATTCTTAGTAACTGCTTGGAAATATTAAACTTTACCCAACTGTTCTACCTTCCATTAATCTGACATAAACCATGTTTCCAAATAAGATTTTTAAAATTAAAACATTTTTGTCACTGTCAAGCTTACAAATCTCTTAATAACACTCTAGGAGATGCTTGAAGAGGACTGAGTTTTTTGTACTATTCAGAGCTTCACACACTAACATCTCACTTATGATCATAGGTGATGAGAAAACAGAGTTACAAAGGCATCTCTTAGCCTAGACAAAATCATTTTCCCATATGTTAAATTTCATTTCATCCATTTAAACCACTTTAATCTGTTCTATAGAGTAAGAGTCTCATAAATGTCAATGTGGATTTTTATACATATATACTGCAAAATGTTGCCATTTTAATAAATCATTCTTCCTGTGTAGATGATTGTGAATAATCCAAAATGTACCAAGTAAAAGAAATTCATTTTGAATATTCAATTAAAGACATAACTGCCTTTGATCCAAATTTCATCAGGAGTTCTGATGAGGTGAGACTATTATACTAATCCAGAATATTAAGTAGTTTTTAAATACATTTAGCAAAACAATGTTTGAGAGCCAGGATATTTCACAATGAATATGTCTCTGACACATCTAAGGTCGATTTAGGCAATATTTGCTGAATCTCAAACATTTTTCCAAATTTCATTGGAGCAAGCTGAAGAAGAAATTCCAAGGGCCTTAGTGTCAGGTTCCTGGTGCTAACCAAGCACCTATGATGTAGGAGGCCAAAGGGTGAAAACTGGATATGTTCAATGGGTCTGAATCTGATATGAAGTAATGCTGACAAGATGTTCTGAGCTCCCTAAAGACATACTTTATAGTTTAATGGCTGCAGTATTAGGTATTTTTGCTCTATAAGGTATTAATATTTATGATATATAATTTTGTGACCCATGAACTAATTTAGTTGTTGTAGAATGAGGCAAAACTGTTAAAATCATCAATCTCTTTAGTAACTAATCTTTTACACAAAGGAAAATCAAAAATTACTAGTCATTGCACAACATTAATTAGGAAAAATGTTCCACACATAAATCAGGCTAGCAAAGCCTTCATATTTTTGCTTGTCAATGTATAAATTATATATTCATAGAAGATTTAACTTTACACTCATTACTTTTCATAATGGGTTTAGAGTTAAATCATCTTTAAAAGAATAAATAAAGCAGCATTCTTATTATTATCAAAGCATAGGACGGATGGATTATTTCCCTGTAACCCCTCATTGTAAAGAGGAATTTAGAGATCTAGAAAGCCCTGTATTGGAATATGATGCTTTAAGTATATAAAATTTCCTATATATAAAATTTTCCTAGACACTTAGAAAATGTGCCTTATGATCTATGTTCAGTTCACATAAAGATGAAAAGAACAACTATTAACAAGTCAACACATAGCTAAAGTTTTTGATATCTGGTCTCATGAAACATTTATAAGAACACTACAGTCTCTGTTGTTAAAAGTACATAAAATTCAGATCATCTAATTCATGGGAACTATAAAGTACTTAGGAAGACCTACTAAATAGGCTTCAGAGTCTTACTCTACAAGAATAATGTAACAATACATAATCACTGTAGGTGAGATCTCAGAGTTCATGACTGAGATTCTACCATCATTATTTTCAAGAATAGGTAAGGTTAACTGTTCCATTACAAACCAGTACATGTTAACTTCTGATGTGCCAGACTCTTTCTTTACCTCTGTATTGATCTCCTCTAATCTTCATTCTTATGTCTCAACATTCTCAAGGTCTCCTCAAATTCTTAATCAGTCTTGAATATCTCTACTTAACTAACTTCCATCATTCTCCCTTTCAAATGTTATATAATTTCTCCCTAATCTAGATCCCCTAGGAGAACTTTCCAATGCTATAAATTCCAATATTTAGAAAATGGCTATCCTTTGACATAATGTTAAACTCAACACTAATTTGTCACCACAACAAAAAGAAAAAACACTTTAGAATCTCTGGACATTCTGCTGTCACTGACTGCATGTCTATTATTTTCCATGTGATGTCCCCTGCACTATGACAGATAATTTTCACATTGCTTACTTAGCATGGACATCTCCTGCTCCAGCTAGCCCTGCATGCTTCCAATAAAACCCACTGCATTTTCATTGTGAGCCAAGCAATGTGATAGATGTGAATGTTGCAGGAGCTTAGAGGCACTTGGCTACAGAGACAACTTGTCTGCACTCTACTTCTATTCTTTCAGAGTTTCTGTCACTTTTATGGCCCCATTCCCAGCTCCAACATTCATAATTTTTTTCTAAGTAACGTACAACATTTTGTGGCCCTGCCCTAGAGGAATCTTTTTTTGTTTTGTTTTGTTTTGTTTTAGTTGTTTGGGTCACACCCCCCAATGTTCAAGGCTCACTACTGACTTTGCACTCAAGGATCACCCCGACTTTGCCTCCTGCGGCCCCCCAGGTAAATTGAGTTTGAGACCCCTAACGGCATGAGTTTTCTCCAAACCTTACTCTCTTATTTAAAATATGCAATATCCTGAAGAAATTATTAGATTGTATAACTTACTCTTTGATGCCTTCTAACAACTTGAAATTTAGGTTATCTTCACTTCTGTCAAAGAAACCTTTATTGTCTGTAAAGACCAAATGCCTCGGGTCATGCTTCCTCTGGATAATGTGTGCTAGAGCTACTGAGTCTTGGTCGTTGCATTTTGGCCTTAGTCCATTCTGCACACAGTCGTCTTCCTTTCGAGGTCTGAATCCACAGCAATTTGTATCTAAACGATTATAAATCTGAAAATAGAAAACAGAAACAAAATATTAGCTGGAGTCAAAATAAAACTTGAAGAGTTCCAAAGAAGGCTTTGTAAATTCTGTATATGCCAGAATTCAGTGGGGCCACATTTCATGTATATAAAAAGGCAACTTTCTGAGTAAAACCATGGTTCATCTTCTGACTCAGCTATGGTTACAAGCATTTTCATTTGCTGCTATTAAATCCAAAGGTGTCTTCTAAGCTAGGCAGCTCCAACCTTAACATTCAAAGTTCCCACTGATGCCACATTTAGAATTTTAGCCAGAAGGAATAAGGAAGCAACTGTATTATTTACATAGCTAGATTATCTACTCTGCTTTATCCTTTCTGTTGGGTTATTTAAAAATTCATTTGTTTCAGGGGTATAAAATATCTGTATTTTTGATATTTCAGTATCATTTCAAGATGATCACTTAAAGTTCAAATGACAGGAAACCCACATCTAGACTATAAATAGGTGGAGAAAATGAGCAAACTGTTGGATTTAATAAGCTTATTACTAGAACAGGACTACTTGTTATAGAAGAGGAAAATTAGGACCAACGAAGATAATGCAGTGGGAACTATCTAGCTTTCAGACAACTGATCTAGGTTCAATACCTGGCACCACATTTGGCCTCTTGATTACTGCATATGGTCTTTCAAGCACAAAAAGAGTGATCCCTGAGCACAGAGCCAAGAAAAAATTCTGAGCACTACTTAAAAAAAAACAACAGCAAAACTCAAAGGGGGCAGAGATTGTATTTAAGGAGAAAAATTATTTCCATCTTTTTCAGGCAAGGACACACACATATTCAACACACTCTGAGATCCAGTTTAATTATCTACATAATTGGAATTTCACAATTCACTTTGTAGTTGGTGAAAATGTTGGTCAACATGTTGGCACACCCTTCAGCTCTGCTCTTCTTTATAAGACACTCAAATATAAGTATAGTTTTAAAAAATGAAAACTGTAATTCTTATTAAATATATACACATAAGATTAAACTGTTTATCTCAAAACAAATTCCTAAGAAAAATGGAAATGTATACATTTTATTTTTTAAATTATATTCTGTGAAATAAAATGGTTTTATCAGAAATACAAGAGAAGAGACAGAGATGAAAAGTCTCCCAAGTGAAAGGTAGAGGAATTAAGAACCTGAACTGGATTGTGAAGTGCTCCAAAATGGTGTTTGCTATTTTATACATTTCAAATGAAGAAAATCTAAAATTAGGAAGGAGGACTACCCTGGACAAAATATTAAAAAATGACTCAATTAAATCATAGATATCTCTATTTTTTAAATTTTTTGCATGTAAATGGTTTTTGTATTCAACAGCTTACTTTGAGAAGCAGGTATTAGAATAGAAGTTAACATGAACTCATTTTCTAATTAGTCTATGAAAGACCAGTCACCTGGGGAACATGGGTATCAGTGAGTCACAAAGCATATGGACAGCTTATACTACACACTACAGACGTAGAAATAATCCAGAGACAAGGGGCTCTGCCAGGGTTGGTGGAACCATATATGTAAACTATGATTTATCCAAATGCTCCTATATGAAAGGACTCCAGGTCTGGAGAATTAATATCATTAGTTATGTATATGAATGTGACCTAATAATACAAAAGTTTCCCAAAGTTATTACCAAAATACAATAATACAACATTGTACCAAGCAAATTACTCTAGGTTAATTTTTAAGCATAAATTAGAGGGGACAGAGAGTATAGGGCAAGTTAAATTACTTGCTTGCATGTAGCAGACACCTGTTCAATCCCTGGTACCACATGTTTCCTCCAACCCCAAACTCAACAAGGAACAACTCATAAACACCACCTTATAGAAATAAAAGTACATCAAAAATAGTTTTATTTTCTCATCAGTTTATTAGGTAATGTGATTTTTTAAATTATTACAGTTGAGTTTCAGGCATACAATGTTACAGTACCAGTTCTACTATTATCAACTTCCCTCTACTTAAATCTCTTAAAATATAAATTAAGATATTAGAAAAATTGTCACATGTCCTCCCTGGACCCATGGGTAAATACAGTGCTCATGTGTGCTGCTGGCCCACACACATGGTATCTAAGCATATGTGCCTGTGTCTAATGCTTGAGATGTGTGCTTTCCTACTTTCATGCTGAGCTGTGAAACCTGGGCTTTCTCCTTCTTTGGAGAAGCTCATATTCTCTACTGAGTTCATAACTCTGCCTTTCCTATCTTTTCCCACCCCTTCCCCAGAATTTCCAAATAAAAACCTATTTTTACTTTAATGAAAAAGATATTAGAGGAATTTATTGAATCCTTCCTTTACAAACAAATTAATTGATTTTATGTAGAGCCTTGGCTGCCTTTAAATATAAGGGAAAACAAATTATATAAAATAAATTGCATCTAATATCCAATGAATTAAGTGAAGGTCAGGACTAGGAAGAACATAAAACTATTCCTTTTGAAGCTGTTTCATATCTAAACTTACTTTATTTTATAAGTTAGTTAATCTAAAAGTATATCTGTATCAATCTCCATTATTTTAGCAGAAAAATCATTGTTTAATTTTGACAATAATATCAAGATATATTGTGCTGGATAAATGTTTAATTTTTTCTTTTTCTTTTTTTTTTTTTTTTTTTTTTTTTTTTTTGGTTTTTGGGTCACACCCGGTGACGCTCAGGGGTTACTCCTGGCTATGCGCTCAGAAGTCGCTCCTGGCTTGGGGGACCATATGGGACGCCGGGGGATCGAACCGCGGTCCGTCTCCTAGGCTAGCGCAGGTAAGGCAGGCACCTTACCTCCAGCGCCACCGCCCGGCCCCTTTTTTCTTTTTTTTTTTCTTTTTTTTTTTATGTTTAATTTTTTAAAAGAAAAACTTGATAGATTGATTGGTTTCTGGATCACATCTAGCAGTGTTCAGGGGTCACTCCTGGCTCTGCATTCAGAAATTGCCCCTGGCAGGTTAGGGGACCATATGGAATGCTGGGAATAGAGCTAAGTACCTCCTTGGATGGCCACATGCAAGGCAAATGCCCACCACTGTGCTATCTCTCCAGCCCCTAAAATTTAACTATGAACAAATATACCTTCTAGAATATTTCTCTGTATCCTAAATTCTCTATATTGTTGATTTCATAGTAGCGGGCAAGAACAAATAAGTTTATTATTTTACAAAGTCTTGAGTATTATATACATATGCATATATATAAAGGTTAAATGTAACTTTGAATGGCAACCTTAATCTTCAGTACTTCTGTAAATACTGGTTTTCTATTTTTAATCTATGAGAAAGCATGGAAAGTTTGAGGTAAAAAGGACCAAGTTAGGTCATCTTTTTATTGCCTTCCTAACATTGGATTGTTTCCTACAGTGTATTTTTAAAGTGCTTAGCCTGATCTAATTTTGAATCACTCAACAGTCTATGACTTCACCACTTCCCTGACAGACTGCTATGGCATTCAAAACTAACAATATGTATTACTGAAAATCGATGTGCACACTTGAAGTCAGTTCAACTTTGCTTCTAGAAAGTTTACTTCTTCTTTTACTCGGGTCTATATACGTTTTGATGAATATGTTAAATGTTAAATATGTGTGCGGTATCATGTACTATGTATGTATGAAGTCGAATTCTACTTTTATCTCTAGAAGAAGAATTGGAAGAGCTCTAGGTATAGTACAATGATTAAGGCATTTGCTTTACATGTGTTGAACCATGGTTCAAACCCCAGCACACTACATAGTCCCATAAGCACTTCGAGAAATGATCCCTGAGCACAGAATAGGGATTAATTCTCAGCAACACTGAGAATGATTCATAAAACAAACAAGTAGAACTGGATTATAAATTATCAAGTAACCTGGGCCATAATTCGTTTTCCTTATTCTCCAATTTAAATAATAACTGCATTATTACTTTTCTCTATGACCTAAGTCGCTCCCAAGTCTTTTTTTTTGCAGTAAACTAAGTATAGTTTTTATTATTTTTGATAAAATTTTACAAGTATAGAAGGAAAATTCATTGATAGAACAGAATTCTAGATAATTCATTTATGAGGAATATTTGAAATGAAGTAGTTCCCTTGTACAAGTAATAGAGTTAGGGGCCAGAGAGATAGCATGAAGGTAAGGCATTTGCCTTTCATGTAGAAGGTCATCAGTTCGAATCCAGCTTCCCATATGGTTCCTTGTGCCTGCCAGGAGCAATTTCTGAGCATGGAGCCAGGAGTTTCCCCTGAGCACTGCCGGATGTGACCCAAAAATCACACACAAAAAAAAAAAAAAGCAAAACAAGTAATGGAGTTAACAATATTGATAGTATCATTAAGCATGTCAATCTTTATCCCATTTGCATAAACTTTTAAGTTCAAAGTATATCTAAAATATTTTTTTACATTTATATACAGGCAATGGTGACTTTATGTAAAAAAAAATTGCAGTAGGTGAGAAAATGTGAACTCAACCTCACTAATACAAAAGGCAGAAAAATTTAGCTGAATTGAGATACCATTTACTACAATGTAATTTCTTATAATTATAACTATACAAAACATACATAATTTAATAAATATCTTTATTTAAGCACCATGACTACAAGCATGACTGTAGTTTGGTTTTAGTTATAAAAAAAAGAACACCCGCCCTTCACCAGTGCAACGTTCCCACTACCAATGCCCTTCATCTCCTTCCTCCCCCACCCCTTGCCTTTATTCAAGATAGACATTCTATTTCTCTCACTCACTACCATTGTCATGGTAGCTGTCAATGTAGTTAAATCTCTAACTGAACTCACCATTCTTTGTGACAAGCTTCATCTCTATGGTCTCTGTGTATTTTTACAAAAATGTCTTTTATTTTTCTTAAAACCCATAGATCAATGAGACTATTTTATTTCTCTCTCCCTCTGACTTATTTCACTCAGCATAATAGTTTCCATGTCATCCATATATAGGAAAATTTCATGACTTCATTTTTTCTGATGGCTACATAGTATTCCATTGTGTATATGTACCACAGTTTCTTTGGTCACTCATATGTTGTAGGGCATCTGTGTTGTTTCCAGATTCTGGCATATTGTAAATAGTGCTGCAATGAATATAGGTGCACAGAAGGCCTAGCAGCTCCCAAATCTAATGCCTTGACTCTATAAAGAATGTTGGTCATAGCCTATCTTTTCATTTCACATTCAATATTTTAGAATTGATTCAACCACAAAAATTTAACTCTGCCCTTTCAGAGTCAGTGTAATTTTTGTTAGCTTTTTATAAACTTTTCTTTTTTTTGGGGGGGGGAGCACACCCAGTGACACTCAGTGGTTACTCCTGGTTATGCACTCAGAAATTGCTCCTGGCTTGGGAGACCATATGGAATGCCAGGGATTGAACCAAGGTCCATACTGGATCAGCTACATGCAAGGCAAAAACCCTACTGCTGCACTATCGCTCCAGCCCCATAGTTAACATAATTTTAAGTACTCAAAAAGCATATCCTAGACTACCATGAATCCATAATCCTATTGTAAAATGCATATTGACTATGAACATTAGAACAATCAATTTGGGCAGAGCATGTTTTGCTTCTGGGAGACCCAGGTTTGATACCTAGCATTGCATGGTGTATGATTCCCTAGATCACCACTGAAAGTAACTAACCACTGACAAAGAGCCCTTCACAACTGCCATGTATGTCTCAAACAATTAGTCAACTAGTAGCAGTGTAGGTCATATATAAATATCTATGTTCTTTGCTAATTATCATGCAAAAAAGACTCGTGTTTAAACTTTGTTAAGGTTTATGAATACATATCACCCTGACAACTTCTTCAAATTCCCAACCTACTTCACATTGAAATAAGAAAAATCATTAATAAAGTTGGTGTTCTATGTGTGAACATTATTGCCAACAGTCATTTTCCATAAAAGTCACTTTTCTTTTATAAAAATATCTTTTAAATGTTTACCTAACTAAAATTATACTCAGAAAAATCCAGGTGTTCCAGCCAATTATTTTTTTTTTAGATTGGTGGGATATTTTAGATACATTTCCTCTATCCTAAACACGTTGTAAATTTTATTTTCCTTTTGGTACTGTTAGTTTTGCCTGGAAAAATAAAAGCATATTATAAGTGATTCCAATTAATGTTCACAGTACCTTAACAAGGATGTCTATATTGTACATATATACTGTTCAAAGTTTACTAGAAACATACAGAAAGTCCAATGAGTTTATCCATGTAATATGTGCCAGGAACTTTACACTCAATGTTTCTTGCATGCATTTTTTTATTTCCTCTCAGAACAACCTAAAGATATATGTGCTATCAATCATGCAATTTGATAAATTAGTAAACAAAGAAGCTAGATGATTTCCCCAGAATTCTTTGCTAATAAATCACAAAACACAGAACTCAATTTCTCTCTATCTATGACTTCCACATCCATGCTCTTAGTCAAGTGATTGTATCTCCCAAATGTTGCCTTTAGGATGATACTCCAGAAATTCACATGTACTTGTTAAGCATGTTAAATGATTCTGCATTTGACAAAGCCTTGTTATAAGTTTTTAGAAAAAATACATAGAGCTTTAGTAGAACAGGTTAGGGATAAACTTAGGGAGAAGATATTATAGTTGGACTTAGGCAGTATTTGTTTAAGAAAACAAAGATAGGCAGAGGCAGAAAATTAAGAATTCAAAAGTCATCTTTAAAGGAACAATAGAAATATTAGACCAGTGCTTTTCAAACTGTAATGAAAGCTCAGTTGTTTTCATTTTTCCTTCACACCTAAAATAAGTATAGACTTCTGTTTTGTTAAAAAAATAATATAAATATAAATAACCTATCATTGGGGAAAATAAATTTAAGCACAATCTATTGTGCTATTGTTGTTACACAGCTATAGAGCACTTGCTTCTCATCATGGTTATGGTTCTAGGTTCAAATCCAGCACTGCCCCTCCCCTAAAAAGTAAAGATAAAGTAAAAAAGATGAAATATTTACTTAAAAACCACATTTCTTTTTCAAATTACTGTCAACACTCATAAATACTAGAAATTTCAATAGTTCTCATAGATGTCACCCACAGATCCATGATTGGTACTTTGACTAGTAAATTTAAGACCAAGCCATGAAGGAGGGGGCCTATTAAGGCAGTGAGTGAATCAAAACCAAAGGTGAATGAGAGAATCAGAATATCATGTATGTCTACATGATAAATAATTCAGGGCTGGAGAAAGATTGTATTGGGGTTAAAGTATTTGCCTTGAATAAAACCAATCCCAGTTTGAACTCCAGTACTACATTTGGTACCACTAAGTGTCACCATGAATGATCCCTGAGAACAAAAGCAAGAATAAAGCCTGAGTGTGGCTGAGAATGACCCCCCAAATCACTGACTCACTAACACAAATCTTATGTGTCTGAAAGGTTTGTTATCATTTTTTCATCTAAATTTGAAAGAAAAGTAAAAGACAAGTGAGTAGGACATCGGGTAAACAAGAATAAAACTTGAAAGGAACAAAGAATACACTTAGAATATGAAGAAAATAAAATAAAAGTGTTTTAAAAGTTGAAATTTCCCTATACAAACATTTTTCTCATTTAGCTTTTCAGTTAAATTGCATAAAAATGATATGCATGTTACTATTTCTGCAGTCCTATACTTCTGCAAGGGTGTGTGTTTCTGATTTGTAAGTCACTATCTTAAGGTTATCACCTTATCTTTTCTAGTTATTTTTAGTAACTAACACAACTAAAAACTGCATCTACCTCAAGAAAACTACATTTTCATAGAGAAAATTTGATTTATGCAAAAAACATAATGAATGGAATTTAAGAATAAACTATAGTAAATCCATGAGTGCCCTACACAGAAGTGATCACTCTACATGTTTATTATTGTTCAAATTCTGCTGAAAGTTGGCAGTTTCTTTCTATTACAGATCATCACCAAAACCATATCTTCCACTAGTAAAAATAAAATAATATCATGGTAAGGCAGGAGTCTTATTCCATCCTTCCTGAAGAATTGAGTGGAGGAAAAAGAAAGAGGAATAGGGAAATGATAACATTGTGTGTGTTTCCCATTGCTCTTGCTTGGCATCTTGAAGTGGGTTTAGTTTCACTAAGTATAAATTATGAACTCTCATAGAAAACATTTGCTGTAAAACCCTGCTTACAATATACAGTTAATAAGTACACAAACAAATGTGAAAAGATGACATTCTTTTCTATGACTAGTAGTTTTCTAGAAGAATCCTTCAAATTTCTATTACTTCATTGGACATATTTGTTTTTAGAAAATCCAAAAGAAAAAATAAGATGATTTACAGCAATAATCTTATTTTAAAAAGGTAAAATATACAGCGAAAATTGCTATCATCAGCTCCACTCCAAGTACACACAAAAAAATTTCAAACACATATGGGCATCTCTTCCTGTCATCTAATAAGTCAAATTGAAAAATTCTACATAAATTTGTCTCAGTGAAAACCAGTATGTAGGCTCCAGTAGAACTAGATTAGGATCTCTGTGTGAAAGAACACCAGATCATTTATAAGAGCAGTCTCTGAGAAAGTCCATAATCCCCAAGGTACACATTGATACAGACCTAGCCTCTTATGTTGGGAACAATATAAAACAAAAACAAGAGATTTTTACCAATGCACCGGTATCACCACATAATATAATAGATTCCGTTCTTGTTCTGTGTTGCCATAGCAACAAATGCCTGGTAAATTAGTATGCATGCAAACATGACGACAGAACAGTTGATGAACCATGAGAGAGTAAAAACAGTTTTCAATATATACATCTAACAATGGTCATCAGCTTCCCTGTGTCCTTTACTGTTATGTAATCGTAATTACTTTACTCTTATTCTGAAATTCCATTTATCTAAAATACACTTATATGCACTAAATTCATACAGAAAATAAAGAATCTTATTTCCTCCACATTACTGAATCATGAGAAGTCAAAGGTATTACTTTATGTTTAAGTAAAAATAGTGAATGCTACCAAGTAGTTGTTTTACTATAGATGTAAAGTTAAGAATAATGTCTGCACCTTGAACAAAGTACCAGATATTCAACATCAATGTTGTCACAGAAAGACTGAAGAAAATCGCCAGGCAAGTGATCTATTTTTTGATGAAGAAAATTCATGTTTTGTAATATGCACATGCAGTGTTACGTGGAAATTGTTTCTGCCACAAGCACACCCACACCTTCCTGCAAAAATTTCTAAAGAACACTCAGATTAAGGAAACAAACATTTTAAAATTTTTTGAAATGTTGATTTATAATATAGATTTATATTAAGCAAACAAATTGAAAACAGAAATAAGACAACCTTAATTTAAGTAATTTTGAAGAATTTTCTTGAAACAAAACTATAATAAATGTCTGAAAATATCTAAGGGACCCAAAGAATTCTAATTCATGTATACCTAGATCCCTTTGATATTTTCCGGCATTTATTACAAAAACATAGACACAAATATTAATGTTTAATACTTAATAGTGTATGGATATGCTCAAATTATGAACATCTGAGGAAATGTCATTGAAAACTTTTCCTTAGTTTGACTTGAGAAGTACAATTTTTAGTATTCTTTGAGAATTTTCATGGATTTTGCCTTTCCTAAATAGTATTTTATTAGATATTATTATTTATATTTATTTATATAGTATTATTAGAAAATTGACTAAAATAAACTAAGCTAAATAATAAAATAATAATAAGTAATAAAATAAGCTAAACTATGGTTAGGATCCAGAGTTGAAAGACAAGACCACACCATTGGAGTAAAGCAAAACAAAACTCTAATCCATCTACCAACAGCTCCAAACTGGTCAGCCAGGGTCCTGTCTCACAGGAGAGAAATCCCACCCAAGGTCACAACCAGTTGATATAGGGAGGTATTGAGGAGGTTATAGAATCTGATGATCTTTAAGAGAATTTTTAGGGAACCTTACTACCACTCTCTCATGTTCTTTCCTGATAGGCTACCTGGTATGGCCAGGTAGCTAGGGAAGGTGTTAATGGAAACTTAGTCTTGAGAAAGAGAAGCCTAACATGTGATTTTTACAAAATAAGAGACCCTCCTTTTTCAGAACACAGGAACCCACACTATACTGAAAAAAATATCATAATGATAAAAATTCTTTGCTTAACCAAACATTATTTAGGCTCCACAGTTTTTGAAAAATCTAGTTTTCACAAGTACCAGGCATCAATTTAACCAGAACGCCCCATATTGCTAACTGATTACTTCTAAGCTCTAATCAGGATGACCTAAATGTTTCACCCCAAGCCTGGTGATGTCTTTTCACCTTGGCTTGTCTTCATTCAGTAAAAATCTAGTTAGGCCAGTTTATCCAGAACTCCTCTTACCCTAGATGCTTCTTCCAAGTAATTTTCTCCCACCCATACCAGGTCTCCTACCAACTCTTTGGCTTTGCTTTCCCACTTGTATATAATATTGTCAAATCAAATTTCTCCTTGCTTTTCAAAAATCCACTCTTCAAAAATCCATTGCAGTGGTCACTGTACCTAACCCCTAGGCTGTAGGCAGAGAGGTCCTTTGTAAAAGTAAAGCAGAAAAAAAAAAATAATAAAACTTTCTGTAGCTTAAACCAGCTTCTTTTGTTTCAAAGAAACATATCAGGAGCCTGAAACCAGTGAGATGCAGAAATCTGTGCCAGAGAGTCAATTCTTTTCCATGAGAAAAGCCCCAATAGCTCTGACTCGTGTAAAGTATTTGGGACAAAGGTAGTTGTGGAACATAACCTTACCTAACCTTCTCCCAAAGCCCACACAGGGCTTTCCACTCTGGCGGAGCCCGTATTATTTCTGAACATATTTCCTTGAACTCTCCCCTTCCCTTTTTTGACGTCCCGAATAAACTTTCTTTATTTCACTATTCCTCTCCTAAAATTCTTTTCTGTGAAGGAAAGCGGTGGTGCTGGAAAGCTTAAATAAGGTGTAGGACTGACTTTCCTCTCCTCAAAGTACTTCTAGCCCCAACCTGGGTTCCACGATTCCCTAAGAAATCAGGTGGCAGGGATCCATTTCCCACTCTAGGCTGGACAAATGATCTCCCAGACAGCGTGACCATCTCCTGGATCTGAGTCTACTGAGAGCTGCGTCTGGACCATGCAGGTGCTCAGAGCCAATCATCAATCATCAATGATTAATTAATCATCAATCAATTTAGATAGATGATCAATCAAAATCGTTGATTTCCCAGGTACTTTCTTTGGGAAACAAAAGCCCGCTAATGTCTCTGTACATTAGTTTCCCCTACACCCGATCCCATCCCAGACCCCTGCTCAACTGTTGGTGAAACTCAGTTCTTCTACTATCAACACAATAATACTGAACAAAGTTCACCTCACCATTTTTAAGAAGTATCATTTAAAAATAACAATAAACGAAACCAAGCATAATATATGTCTCAACTAAGGGAGAGATCATACAGCAGGCAGGGAACTTGCCTTGGCTCAGGCCAACTTGGATTCAATCCCTGGCACCTGATCACCCACGCCCACCAGGAGTGATCCCTGAGTTCAGAGCCAGGAGAAAGGAAGCACAGACAACGTGACCCAAAACCAAAAATATACAAAACATAGGGAAACTCATGCTTCTGTGTAGATTCTGTTTGGAATATGTGCTGCCAAAGTGAGCACTTGATACTCTTTATTAAAAATATAGTTCTGGAGCAGAAGTGGTAATGTAGCTGTAGGGCTTTTGCCTTGCACGTGGCTGACCCAGGAGGGACCACGGTGTCTCATATGGTTCCCCCAAGCCAGGAGCGATTTCTGAGTACATATCCAGGAGTAACCCCTGAGCGTCACTGGGTGGCCCAAAAAATCATAATATGTGGCTGGAGCGGTTGTGCAGGGCAAATGGCTTCTGCCTAGGATGGATCGCGTTTAAATCACTTCGAATCCGACTTCCTATATGGTCCCCCGTGCCTGCCAGGAGCAATTTCCGACCATGAAGCCAGGAGTTTCCCCTGAGCACTGCCGGGTGTGACCCAAAAACCACACACACACACACACACAAAAAATCAGTCCCAAATGGTCCCCCAAGCCAGGGGCAATTTCTGAGTCAAGAGGAACCCCTGAGCATCACCGGGTGTGGCCCCAAAACAAAAACAAACAAAAAAACATCAAATCAATATATATATTTTATATTTTATATTATATATATTTATATATTATATTGTATATAATATATTATATATACATACTTCCTTTTGACTATTAAAATTTGACTAATTTTGAGTACTTTGGAATGAATTTCTGAATTGAGCGTCAATTTCTGAATTGACAGAGAATGGCACTGTTAGGTTTGGAAACTGAGAATAGGGGAGTTGTAGATAAAGTTAGAAACATTCGGTTTTGTGATGAATAAGCTGTAAGGATAGGACAACTGTTAATACTACTCTGAAATTTTTTAATTTTCTAAGAAAAAATTCCTAAGGATTCTGAAACCCCTTGCATGCACTCCCCCTGGTAATTATGTAAGGTGATCAATGTGTTTATTTTCTTTCTTATAGCTAATATTGCACAGTGAATATAACTATGCAGTTATGACACCGTAACTGAGCATATACAAATATGTAATTGCCGATTATTCCTTTAAACTGGCAAACAAGAGGACATGAATAAATAAAAATCTGTTTTACTATGTTAAACTTCTTTGGACGATTATTGTCCATGTTTATAGAGAAAGTCCCTTTCTAAAATGGATTTGTTTCTAAACTCCTTGGGTTAACAAATGGCTATAAAACAAAGATTTATATATAGTTTGAATACAAAATCCCAAAACAGTGCTAAAGCCCTTTATTGTGGAGGCATGCAGCATGCATGTCTCCATTATTAAGGAAGCATGCACCAGATGTGGACTTTGGCTTTCCTGGTGCAGCCTCATTTTCCTCCCAAGAAATATTTCAGACAGAAGGCCCGTTGGAGAAGTCAATCATTGACCCTTCCGTGGATTACTGGCTATATTTCTGACATGGCTGTGATATTACATTTCTCTTTTCCTTTTATTTGATTTTTGCCTCCTTTTCTAATACAGAAATTCAGCCTTAGCTATCCTGCAGTCACAAAAAAATTTCAGTACCAAAGAAAGCCCTCCAAAAGCTCCCTGCTGGCTAGTTTATTTGTAACTCTTAGATCGAGTATAGCCTGGCACCAGCAGCTTGTTTTTCTGGGTCTAGCTCCATGATGGTAAACAATAATTTCCTTCCCCCAAAAAAATCCATTTTCGGGGCCGGGCGGTGGCGCTGGAGGTAAGGTGCCTGCCTTACCTGCGCTAGCCTAGGAGACGGACCGCGGTTCGATCCCCCGGCGTCCCATATGGTCCCCCAAGCCAGGAGCGACTTCTGAGCGCATAGCCAGGAGTAACCCCTGTGCATTACCGGGTGTGGCCCAAAAACAAACAAAAAAAAAAAAAATCCATTTTCCAGCCACTGCAAAAACATTTCTTCCAGAACCTGCTTCTCTCCTCCTGTTTCTTGAAAAACCTGTTTTTTGCTAACCCAGGGCTCTTTCTCACCTACACCCAGTAGTTATTTGATATGTAGATTCTATGGTCTGGTACCATTGTGTTGTCCCTCCTAAGGATCCTCTGTCCTTTGTTTTCCCTGAAGACACCTTGCATACCAGAGTTGTGCTTAAAATGTCATAAGCTGAAAAGTAAAATTTGTCTCTCATCTCATAGACGTGGGTCCCCATACAATGCATTTTGTGTGGTCTCAATTATTTCATATTTCATATTCGTCTACCTCGTGTATCCACTTTCTTCCATGAAGGTTTTCTGAACCCACTAAAGTTTTGCTTAGGGATGCAAGAGGTCTGCAGCACTTTATATCATAAAGTTTCTAGCTATGAGTATATCCCAATAGGATATTATAATTTTTCCACATTACAGAAAAAGAAATAAAACTCATAAAGAAGTAATCTGTCTAAGAAAACATAACTGGTAAATGACAAAGACCTTCTGCCTAATTTACCACACTGCCTTGCAAAGTTTAAAAAAAGGAGAAAAAAAAAGAGTTTGGACACCACTAAGTACATGGATGAAAGTCTAACGTAACCACCCTAAGTCTTCTGCTGCACACAGGTGCTATGCAGTCCATATGCATCAAGTGTGATCCTAGAAGGTCTGCTTTTGTGCTTGGCAATACTGTTGTCAGAGATCCTGAACACTACAAACAATTTTGTGTAGACAGGTGTACAGTCGCCAACTAGCACCAAACTGAAATAGAAATGAAAGCTCCATAATCAGGACTGCCACTGTCTTCAATCACATGTGCAAGCACCTCAATTATATATTCTTTTATGCAAAATAACACTTTTCCAGGGAAGATTATTCAAAGGGATATAAAGCCTGCATATGTATATGCAAGACTCTCAAGTTATAAGCCCATAATCACCTAGTCCAAGTATATTAAGTGGTAGTAGCCTCAGTGGCCCCCAAACACCATCCAGGGATGGCCCTGGTTTCTTCCTATCACCAGGATCATTAGTAAGAAGCAACTGAATTACCAGACTCTAGCACCTAACCACTAGGTCTAAAACATAGGTTCAATGTAAATAAAAGTGAACCTTGAGCCCCTCCAAAATGTAACACCTTACTGATTACTTGCTGAAATATTTTAAAGGAAATTTCTATAAAATTGCTTTTCTTTAAAAGTAAAATATTTTAGTAAAATAATATTTAGTTCAACTCATAATTTAAACTATTGAAAAAGTCAGTTACTTTCAATTGGCTCTTTCTTGGATGTTCCAAGAAGCCATTAGTGAAAACTGCATAAATGGGGAAGGCCTGGCATGAAAGTAGAAGGCCAATGGTAGTACAAGGGGCCTCAGGAAGAAAACATTGCAGAAGGTTGGGGGAAGGTATAGAAACACTAATATGAGAGATTCTCCTCAAGACAATCAGGATGTTATAGGATGCTATGTCGGACAGAATATTATAAAGTTATAGGAATTCTAGAAAAATAGCTTTTACTGATTCAGAAAGGCTATCTAGTAAGTTGACTATAAGTACAGAGTCAGAGAAGAACAGGGTAACTTTAATTTCATTCTAGTGCCAGCTTTGATTATTGATAAAACATCAGAGATTTACACCCATTGAAAATAGCAACACATGGAAAGGGTCAAAACAGTCTCTACATTATTATATATGTCATTTGACCTCATAAATTCTCAAAAATGGGGACTTAGAAAAGATTCTGCTCCTGATAGTCTCTTCAATTTGACCATATACTATGGTTTGTCTAAATGGCGGATACAAGAAGCAGTGTTCAGGTTTACTTCTGGCTCTGTGCTCAGGGATCACTCCTGGCAGTGCTCAGGAGATTATATGTGGTACCAGAAATCAAACAAACCTGGGCTGGACACAGGCAAGGCAAGAGGTACAGGTACCATCCACTGTGCTATCTCTCTATCCCCAAAGTGATGTTTTTATGTTTTACATATTTCTTGTTATTTGTATAATTAAGTAACTTCAGTAAGGTTGAGAAGAACATTGGAATGAACCAAATCTTTATAAACCAGCTTGCAACCATTTCTGGGTCTGTCAATTAGAAAAAAAAATTCTTTTTTAAAAAATTGCAAACTTTTCTGTGGTTTTCTTATTTGACTTTTTTTTTTAAAGATTTCTAATATGAGTAGTTATGGTTGATTTTAAGTTGTCTATGTTTTAAGTATGTGGCTAAATAGTAGAGCAGACACCAAGAATATGTTAAGTCCTGGATTAAATCCTTAGGACTTCAAGTACTTCAAAGTTTTTACAGTATTATGAGCATAGAAGTGGTGAGAAAGCCAGTCCCCCAAATTAGTTCAAACAAACTTTAAATTTCAAAACATTCAGGATAAAATAATCAGACTCTCTTGCATCCCTAATTTCTCCAGAGATACAATAAAATCAAGGAGTAAATCATAATACATTGTACATTGATCACTTTCAACTGAGCCTAAACATCCCATGACAAGTTTGAAATAAGCAAAATTGACATATTATTAAGATAACATATATTGTGCTGTTGATTAATAATTAAAGTAAAATTGACCCAGAAATGCTCATTTACTTGTCACTTAGCTATATGAGACTATAAATGTAAATTTACTTGACCAGACTTTTTCTCCTTAATTAAGACTGGCACAAGAAAAAAGACAGGTTTTAATTTATTAGCTCATGTTTAGTCAAATGAGACATATATTTAGTCAATGCCAGAAAACTGTAAGTATAAACATAAGACCAGTAGCTGAAAGAATGTAAAATTTTAAGTTCTTCAAGTTGTAGGCAGAGGCTGAAGAATCCATATGCTCATAAACAAAAGGTATATGCTTTGAGATATAAAATCTCTGCAAGAAGTGGGTCAAGATTTACTCTTTTGTGTGTCTGTGTGTGTGTGTGTGCCATACTCAGAAATGCTCAGGACTTACTTCAGACATAGTACACAAGGATCATTCCATGTGGAGCTGGAAGAACCATATTCTATGCTGGGATAGAACCATGGTCAACAACATGTAAGGTATGTCCCCTACCCTCTATATTGTTTTTCCAGCCCCAAAATACCTTTTTGTTATGGAGACAAGGAAATTTGTAACCTATGCCTCCATGATGAAATAGTGTCAATTTATTTATGCTACTTTTTTTCTTCAAAATTGCCTTCATGAAAAATCAAATAAATAGCTTGAATTATGGAATGTGAAAGAATGTGATCTATAAAAGTCAGTTATAGCAATAGTCAAAGTTCCAAAACAAGATTCATACTTCAGTGCTTTTGTATTTACTTTCTCCCATTTTGTTATATTCTTGTAGCAAATTTTAGTAGCAGACATGCATTCTTTTTTAGGGGTCATAAAAGTGAAACTATTTGCCATTTTAAATGTCCATAAAATTCTACTCTTATTTTGATAATATTTCCAAGATGGCCAAACATTTCTGGATGATGACACAGTCTATCAGGTGAATTTTTGCAGAAGAATTTTTACAGACCCTTTAAATCAGACTTCCTTTGGAGTGAATAAAGGAATCTGTAAGAGCCAGAAAATTCAATAGGATGCATTCCATGAATTGGATGTGTGGATCAACAAGAAGACATCTGAGAAAAAAAATGGAACTTAGAAACAAAGGACAATCATTTCCAGACACAGAAGTAACATTAGGTCAGAATCAAGAGCCAAGTCACAAAATTGCAAATTGTGACTGAGGAAATATCTAGATAAGCAATAAAATTCTTCAAGTTTGTTCAATTTAATTGAATTATGTAAGCAGTTTCCTGTATGCAGATAATTCTTGGTTTTGTTTATAAATTAAAATAAAAACAGCACTAGAATATGTTAAACATAATGATAGAAAACAAGCTGTTTAAACAAAATATCTATAATTCCAAGCAAAGTATTTTATATCATGTTGAAGCATAAAAAAAAGCAACAAGTATAGCATTTACCACATAATGGTTCTGGTTCAATCTAGAGAAATTGCCTTGATCATTGCCTGATAAATATACATTCTCAGAAGCACACCTTCCACCATATCCTCCTACCATATCCCTATGTTTGGTGTCATTAATCCCCATTGGCTATATACTGAACTTCTAGAACTGTACCTTTTAAAGGCACGGGCATAAAAATGATATGGTCAATGCTATTTAATGTATTTAAATTTTGAAGTACATAGATAGATATTGACTTATTACACATATAGATAGGTTTTCAATTGAATAAATGCATATGAATTATTTCTTATTTGGGGATTACATATAGCAGTGCTCAGAGATGACTACTGGCAGTGCTTTGGGTTCCATATGGTGTGTCAGGGATTGAAGTTAGGTCAGCTACATGCAAAACAAGCACCTTCCCCACTGTACTATACCTCTGGTCCAGAAATGCATATTAATACATGAGATTAAACTATGGAAAAAACTGAAAGAAAAGGACATGAGTAGAGGGTGAAAGGGGGACTCTACCGTTTAGTGTATTTGTATTTCTAAAGTAAATTCTGAAAGAAAACAAAAATATTTTACTGATTACTTTTGTATTCCAACAATATTAAAATCATTGCTTTACAGTTGCAATTAACACCATATCTCTTCCAATGTTTCAAGATCTGTCTACCAATATCTCTCAATATCTCTATCAATATCCCCCTTTCCCCAACCCAGAATTCTCAGTTACCAGTTGTATTGATCATGTCTTAGGGTTTGTTTGTATGAGGGTATTGCCTAATCCCCTTCTCCTTGTATTTATTCTCTGCATGTAAGCAGAATGTACTTAACAGAATAATTCTGTGTGGTGGAATCATGGCTTTTGCTATGTTAGTCTTTGTTCTTTGGGATTGTCTTATGTTTCAATGATGGGAATGAAGACCTGATTGAGATCTAAGAACAAAATCTTAATTAGCTTCTAAATTCTACCTTCTGAGAACCCTAAGGTAGTAAGTTCATGAAGAGGCATTCCTGGCAGTTCCCACATCCATGCAACAGTGACCTTAACCTGACCTGAACTACTCACCATGGAAACTGCCTACGTGATCTCATAGTTTCCACAGTAACAAAAGCTGGAGTCAGCAGCACCGTACTGCAGATCATTCAAAAAAAAAAAAAAAAAAAAAAAAAAAAGGCTTACTCCTAAAGGTTCACAGAATTTTGATATTCTGTAAATCATAATTATGCATCCAAAATATTTACAATAAGTTAGATTTACTTTTAATGAGTAATCCAAAATGAAAATTATGCTGATCTACTGAGTACTTATCTCTGATATTGTCAGTATGTTTTGGCTACTATAAAAAATAGCATAACCTGGGTTGATTTTTAAACAACAAAAGTATATTTCTCACAGATCTGGAATAGAAATGCCAGGTTCTGTTATTAATTCTCTTCTAAACTGTAGACTTGACTATTAACTTCTGTATCCTAGTGAGGTAGATGGAACCCAGAAACTTTCAGTGGCTTCTTTCATAAAAGCAATAAATGCCCCCCCTCTGCAAGAAAGCTATAATCCCAATTCCAGAACCGCCTCAAAGGCCACCCTTATTATCACTACCTTTGTGCTAAGATTAAACATACTAATTGGAATTATAAATAATTCTAGGTCTAGAGAGGGATGCAGAATATTAAATTAGACCATAGCAACTTTGACCATAGCAACTAGGTACCATGTTAAATTACATTTTGTTCATAATTTCCTAGTATTCTCACAACAAGTTTCCCATAGTAGTAAAATTATTTTCTACTTAATTGTTAGGAAACTGAAGATTATAAAAGAGATTATACATTTCCTAGGATTACATAGTTCACTACTCAAGAGGCTGGGTTTTAAACTTAAGTGTTTTTTACATAAACACTGTTCTGTGACATTTCTCTCTAAATGCAATGCAATTTGAATTTTTTTCTTTTTGGTTTGAGGCTATTGAGCTGATGTTTGAGGGAAAGACTGTATAATATAAGAAAAAGAGCATGATCACTGTTGATGTGCATGTAGTATAAAGGTTTATGAGGACATTCTCAATTGACTAATAGACCATAGTTTAGCACACCCTACTCAACACAATACAACTCAGACCTCCTTGTATTGTTAAATTCAGAATTTCAAATCACCATATATAACTACTCTCCAAAAGAGTTGTGGTCAGTGAGGGGATAGGAGTGAGCAGTCTAAATCATGGTGTTTCTTAAAAGCCATTTCTTAAAAGTGCCATTAAAGCAAAGCTATCTTTTTCTGCATAAACTTTATCACCAGGCAAGTAGATAAGTAGATAAGAGAAATTATTCTTTAAAGAAATGTTCTAATAAATAAAGTAGCAATGGAATTAAACTAACTCCAACATCTCCATTTTTCAATGTCTACTGATAAGATAGATCAATATAGTGCATCAATAGCTACTAAAATTACAAAAATACAGACTAACCAAATGTCACCTTAAGAGAATCTAATAGAATGCAGCAGAATCTGAAAAAAATGACGAAAATTAGAAAATTTAAATATGATAAAATTTTAAACCAAAAACCAATATTCAGAGAATATAAACAATATAAACACAAAGACATTATAGAAGTGTCACCATAAAATCCACTATTCATAATTCTATAAGACTATAAGAATTCTATAAGAACTGGTTTTTTTGGTGAATACATTTTGAGAGAGGAAGATAAAAGTGAGGTTTATAGACTAAAAAACACACCAATCACAAAGTGTAGGCTATATATGAATTCTGGTTCAAAGTGACTAAGTGACAGAGACATAGGACAACAGAAATTTTGATATCTGCATATTTAAATGTAATTATTACTAAGTCTTCTTCTTATAATAATGGTTACCCTAAAACAGTATGGCATCTTCAGATTTGTTTCCAATTAATTAAGCCATGGGAAATATGTAGGGATAGTTATACAAAACAAAAATGGTTATGTGAGTGCAGAAGATATATGACAAAGGGAAGGGCATTGGATTTGCCAAAGCCTACCTGGATTCTATTCCTAAAATCCCATATTGCAAAACAGATAAATATAATGTCACATAGATTATATCTTCAGCATCACACATGGTCCCAGAGTCCTACTAGGAGTCACTCTGAGTGCAAAACCAGGACTAAGTTTTTAAATCAGCTGTGACCCAGAGTGAAAAAAAATGCATACACTCATAACAATAAAAATAAGGACTTCCTTGGTATGGCATATTCATTCCACTTATATTTTCCTCTCCACAAATAAAAAAATAATCTATATGCTCTCAGATATTAGAAACAAATCTATATGTTTTTCATGTCACACCCTCTATATTTACACATTTTGATTTGTAAATCATCAAAATGTTAGAAGACACCATTAAACAACAAATTTTACTGTCACTTACTCATGTATTGCTAGCAGTATTCAGAAGAATAAAACTAGAATATTACAAGATCATTCTGAAACATCTTTTAAAGCACCTTTAAATACAATAAATCCTATACTATAGCACCATTAATATTCAAAATGGGTTAATGGAAAAATGTGAATAAATGAGTAGGAAAAACTATGTCTAAGTCAAGCTTTTGAATTTTATTAAAGCCAAGAGTAAACTCGGTTTTAAAAAATTAAAATTCTGGGCCGGAGAGATAGCATGGAGGTAAGGCGTTTGCCTTTCATGCAGAAGGTCATTGGTTTTAATCCCGGCATACCATATGGTCCCCGGAGCCTGCCAGGAGCAATTTCTGAGAGTG
Source organism: Suncus etruscus (assembly GCF_024139225.1). Classification (NCBI taxonomy): domain Eukaryota; kingdom Metazoa; phylum Chordata; class Mammalia; order Eulipotyphla; family Soricidae; genus Suncus; species Suncus etruscus. The sequence goes on along the minus strand of NC_064850.1, from coordinate 104,660,870 downwards.
GAGCCAGGAGTAACCCCTGAGCGTTGCTGGGTGTGACCCAAAAACCAAAAAAAAAATAATAATAATTAAAATTCTATAGGAACCATAATACATCTCAGATTAGTTTGGTTCTTGTTTGGTTCTGTTTTATTGTTATTTTTGTTTCAATGAGGACCGGAAGAGTAACAGGGATCATGACTGCAAATACTCTGGGGCCATATGCAGCACCAGGAATATACGTTATGCAATACAAAGCTGGGTCTGCCTCATGAAAGACAATACCTGTTGTATATCTCTTTGGTCCACACTTAGCACTTTTATACTTGCAAAGTTTGGGGTTTTATCTTACCGTACCTGGAAAGACACATTTCTTACATCTATTATCTTAGTAATTTACCCTATAACCTCCCGAATCATTTTTCCTCATTTAATAAATAAAACTTTAAAGTTTTTTTTAACAATAAAGCCCAGAAAGATACTGATCTCAAAACCTTATCTTTGGTAGTTTCTGCTCTCTAGATCCCAGACAACTGAGCATAGAAACTAACATTGCCAAAATTAATCCCAAATTTCTCTGCGAATTGAATCCACGCAGTATCTGACATTATTAGTTAACAAAGGAATGAGAAAAAATGAAAAATGATATCATTTGCCTGTTCAGACTTACTAATAAATACTTAGCTAATGGTCATTTTAGCATTGTTTGAATTCTGCATCCAAATTAATCCAAACAATGCTTTGGAAATCCCAATGTTTGGAACCCCGAATCACGACACAATTACTGTCAGAGATCGCTTTTGTGATTATCTTTTTCATCACTGATTGGTGGGAGTACAAGGGTACATGGATTACTGAACAATAGGGATAAAAGAAGAGAATTTTGGCAAAGACAGATGTGAAATAACAGGGGACAAGGATCAAGGGGATTCAGGTATGTCAGTGGTGTTAAGGAAGGATAGAATTAAATATCAAAGCCAGATTTAACAGCACTGAAATCGTAAGATCCAAACTGTAACACCCAAACTTAAAAAGGGTTCTTGTTAGGGCCGGAGGGATGGTGCAAAGTAAGGCATTTGCCTTGCACACGGCTGACCCAGGACGGACCCATATGGTTCTCCAAGCTAGGAGCGATTTCTGAGAGCCATAGCCAGGAATAACCCTGGAGCGTCACCGGGTGTGCCCCCACAAAAGGTTCTTGTTATAACAGCAGGCTGGTGATTGGGGGAGCAGGTACAGGATGGATTCTGGAAACATTGATAGAGGTAAGCTGACACTAGTGATGGAATTGATGAAAATTGTAAATCTAATATTCAATTATGAATAATCACAATGATTTAAATCACAATACTTTAAATAATTGGTTACATAACTACAGGGGACAGAGCAAAAAATCGAAAGAAAAAGAAAAGAAATTTCCACAAGCATCATTCTTCCCACTTAGTAATTTTTTACTCTTTCAAGATGCTTTATTGGAAGCTCCTTTATCAAAAGTATAAACTTCCTGTTTCTTTCAAAAAATGTTTTACTATAGTTTAGGTAACATGGTTACTTTAGTTTTAAGCTGTATGTTATTAATGTACAAAATTATCACACTCCATCTCCAACAATATGCTCATAATCCCCCACCACTGTCCTTATGTCACCTTGAGTACAAGCTTCTGCTCTCACTTTATGTCCACTACTGTTCGTTGATAAATTTGGTGTCCTGAGGTCAAGAGTTTGTCAGTGTTTAATACTGTCTATTCTCTGTTCTGTATTAACTTTATATTCCACAGATAAGTGATATCATTCTATATTTGTTCTTCCTTTGACTTATTTTACTTAACATCATACCCTCTCTCTATCCTGTTCCACAAATGGCATGGATTCATCTTTTCTTACAGATGTATAATATTCCATTCCATATATATGTATATATGGACATATGCATGAGTATATATGATAAAACTCTTAATAAGTGGAGATTTAAGTTATTTCGATATGATAAGACCTTCCTGCAAGTTCTATTCCTAAAGTATCACATTTTTAACTCCACATTTTTATCTACATTTTTAATTCCAATTCTATAAGAACAAACAACATTTCAGTTTCTATTCCTGATATTTTTCCGAGAGCAGGAGAGGATTACATTTGATCCATATTTTCCTCATCATAATAATTCTGATAAGTGTTTAGAAGAGGCAAGAGCTAAAAAAAATTCATTGCAAATTCAAATAGAAAAAAAATGTAGCTGTTACTTGTTTTGTTGTCATTTTTGTCAAACAAAAATCTCAAGCACGTTTCTCTGCACCCTTTCTGTAAACAATTATTTATTTCTCATTATATAATTAACTGTTATTAGACAATATCAGAGTAGCATAACTTCATCCAACAGCAAAAGCCATAAATTTCATATATTCATTTAGTCATTTCAATTTTGAAACTTTTAATTTATTATGAATGTATTACTATAGCTCATTATTTCCATCACTCTTATTAGTGTTTAAATTTGTCATGTTAGAATTACTTTTTAAGTATGAGATAGCTTCTGTGATCAACCAAACAAGATACTGAGGAACTGCAACATTTATAGACATTGTGCTGATAATAAAATTGCTCAGAAATTTGAATGAGATAAGAAATTGCCCTTGAGAATTCATATTCTATTCAAGAGCCAATCAAGTCAAAATAATTAAATCTGTATGTTTGAGAGTATGGAAGTGTAGAAAATAAAATAGTATTATATTATATAAAATAAAGTTACTTGTACTTTCATAAAAATAATTTATATTGATATTTAATATTATTTCATGGAAATAAATGTATTAAGTGTGATACTCATTTAATCACAGATACTGGGGATTCTAAATTATTTATGTAAATACACAATTTAATTCTCTCAATTCTCTTCTATATATAGTCCATATTATTTTTCCTGCTTTATAGTTTCCTCAGGTAAGGAAACTGAGGTAGAGAAAGGTTAAAGACCTTTTCAGTCTCAAAAAAATACTTAGAATTGGAAGACTTGGAATTTAAACTTTACTGGTTAGCTATAGTAAAACCATTAAAATTATAATATGTTTGAGATCAAAATGCAAATTTTTAAAACCCAAATTTTTCTCCTGTATTATACATATTAGTATATAATATTTTAAAATAAATTTGAACAAATCAAATATTCTCTAGAACAACACTCATTATCTCCATGGAGATAAATTTTTGTCTATGCATTTCATTCCCACATACTCTAAGAATAAATGGTTATTTGTGCCTCTATCATATTTTATAGACCCAGTAAAATTTCTCAGCATTTGTGAATATGAATTTGCTAATTTGGTGAAACAGAAAGAACATTGTGTATAGAAAATTAACAGCTGGATTTTGTAGTCTCTTGCTCTATTTTAACATCTTATAGTAAGAGATTTTAGTTTTCTCTGGCAAGTGAAACTTTTCTAAAAATTTTTTAAAAAAATCCATCCCTACACCCTAACAAATTTTCAAACACCACTTAAATATGACATCTATCCTACCTTTAATTTTATTTATTTATTTATCTATTGAATGTTTGGGCCATACCCAATGTTGATCAGGGGTTACTCCTAGATATGCACTCAGAAATCACTCCTGGCTTGGGGGACCATATGGGATGCCAGGGGATTGAACCATGGTCCGCCCTAGGCTAGCGCTGGCAAGGTAGATGATTTACCGCTCCGCACTACTGCTCCGGCCCCCTTAACTTTAATTTTAAAAAGTTAAGGTAAGTGATGAAGATAATAAAAGATAATTATTTACTATAAAACTTGTGAGAATGGCCTAAATTTAATCATTTATTTAGTAGTTAAGTAAACAATTTTCATAAATACTTTTCTAAAAGTTATATAATGCTAAGTATAGGAAATGAAAAGATCATTTCAGATATAATTTTATAAAAATATAAATCTCTAAAGTAAAGTTATGAATAACTTCAGGAAATATCAATAATTTTATTGCTGTATGTAGGTAAATATCACAAAAAGATACCCAATTTTGGGTGGGAGGTGAGTTTTAGCCACACCTTAAAATGTTCAGGGGTTAATTCTGGCTATGCACTCAGAAATCACTCCTGGCTTTGGGAACCATATGGGATTCCAGGAGATCAAACTGTGGCTAGCACGTGCAAGGCAGACACCTTATGGCATGCGCCACCGCTTCAGCCCCACATACCCAATGTTTTTTATTGAGAAATTGGGCAAAGATGGTAAAACAAAGAGACAGCACTGCACAGCAATTGTGTTCTTACTTTGGAGCTTCTGAGTTTGACTTAAGGGTCTACTTGGTCTATTTCATTCTAGCTATGTGACCACAAACAAGTTAATTTGTCCTTATTAGTTTTTCATTTCTAAAAAAGGAAAAATAATGTACCATTAAAATGGATTAATATGACAGTGAATTATACTCATATCTTAGTGCTTAATATTAAGGACTTAGACAAACAGCAAGTATTACATGATTATCAGATAATTCAAATTTTAAGAATTTAAAATATTAACTTTGGGGGGGATTGTGCCATACATAGTGATGCTTATGGCTTAGCCCTGGCTAAGTGCTCAAGAATCACTCCTTAAGGGTATATGTATGAAAAATGAATTTATTTTCTTATCAAGATAATAAAGATAATATCTCCTTAAAGGCAAGTGTTGGAACAAATTAGAGTTCCTCATGAGACACAAACTTTCTATATACTATGTTTACAAGCCTACTCGTTGTCACCACAGTGGGACTTGTGTAGGTAAAAGAGTATTAAAAAAAATGGGGCCAGAGAGATAGCCTGGAGATAGGGCATTTGCCTTACATCCTGAAGGACAGTGGTCCAAATCCTGGCATCCCATATGGTCCCCATGCCTGCCAGGGGCAATTTCTGAGCACAGAGCCAGGAGTAACCCCTGAGCCTTGCGGTGTGACCCAAAAAAAAAAAAAAGAGTATTAAAAAAAATGCTACCTGAAAATGACTTGAGTAATCAAGTCATTTTTCTCTGATCCAAGTCTTTTGATTTTTGACTAGCTTCTATGAAGCTTTGTAAGGCTAACTTGTTAGGTTATAGATCAGATAAAATCACAACTTCTTTACAGTTATGGTGAGTAATATCTTAATGCCTAAATTTCCATACCTGTAAAATGGAAAAAGGGTATCTTCTTCACAGGTTAAAATGTTAATTAAATGGGAAAATAAAATAGTCCCTTCTAGCAGGACTCATCATTCAACAGTATTTGGTTAATCCTCATGAATCATTGTTAAGTCAAATAGTAGCTTTTCAGATCATTGATATATTTAATGTAGATGTATTTAAGAAAATTGCTTAATATTTCTTTGGGGGTGATGGCACCCTCTTGTAAGGTAATTGAACTGAGACATGTCCTGGACATGTGCCTTCTTGTAAGGATAACTGAATTATGACACACCATTAGGCACACCCTTTGGACATGCCCCCTATAAAGGACATTTGTCCAATTATTTAAGGAAAAGTCTGGCAGTGGTGGGTGAGGTGAGGGTAGAAACTGGAGCAGAGCTTGTCTGCTTCCGAGGGGCCAGCGGTACAGGTTACCGAATTGGCAAGAAGTCTCTCTCTCTCTCTCTCTCTCTCTCTCTCTCTCTCTCTCTCTCTCTCTCTCTCTCTCTCTCTCTCTCTCTCTCTCTCTCGCTCTCTCTCTCTCTCTCTCACTCTCTCTCTCTCGCTCTCTCTCGCTCTCTCTCTCTCTCACAAACACACACACACACACACACAGCTACAGGCCTCCTCCTCATTCTCTTTTGCTCCCTCTTTCCTTCCCTCCCTCCCTCCCTCCCTCCCTCCCTCCCTCCCTCCCTCCCTCCCTCCCTCCCTCCCTCCCTTACTTTTTCTCTCTTTTCCTTGTTCTCTTTCCAGAAGCAAACCACAGGAAATGAAGCTCAGAAATAAAGTGCAATGTTGAGTCTACCTTTCTCTCTCTCCTTCTTCAGTCCAGGTTTTGACACCAGATAATTTTTCTCTGGCAACACTGTGGTTCTGATTTCCTCAACCATTTTCCCCTTGATAGTTCCTGTGACTATGCACTACTCTGATTCACTTCCTCTGTTTTTCCTTGCTCCTTGTTGAAATGTCTTACTCACATATTTGTAAAAGGAAAATGTTTTGAAAATCTCCTAAAACAGTTCTAAACTTCAAAGGAAGGCTAGCTTATAATACCATCAACATAGAAAACTCCTTTGTACTAATATGGAGAAAGGAAATGAGATATATAAGTTCTTTATCAAAAGGAAATAATAGAAGAACCCTTAAATGTATATTTACATGGCCCATAGTTAACATTATCTAACACCTATAGTAGTTTTATACTTGAAAGATACTGTAAATGAAATCAAGGAAATGAGAGCTGCAGACTCTATGTTTTGGTTACCAAGTGAAATGATGAAAAGAGTACAAAGTTTTATCATCATTGTATCCTAGGGAGGTCCATCTTTATTGTTTTTAAAAACTTGGTTGAAGGATCTGATCTGAGCGATAGTACAGCAGTAGGGCATTTGCCTTGAAATCAGTCAACCAGATACCATCCTGGTTCAGTCTCTGGAAATCCACATGTTGCTCAATCCTGCCAGGAGATATTTCTGAGCACAGAATCAGGAGAAACCCGAGCATTGCTGGGTATGGCCCCCCCCCCCCGAAAAAAAAACAAAACAAAGAAAAGAATTGGGTGAGTTACTTAATTTCACCGAACTTCATCTCACCCTCTCAATTGGGATAAGATTATGCACTAAGAAATGTTCTTAATTAGTCATCTCAATAATTATAGATGTGATGTGTTTTTGTATGACAAAAGCACAATTGAAAAACTGAAGAATTACATCTTCAGTAATTACCTGTAGTATAAAGACCAAAGGGCCTTCTAAAATGATTATTCCAAAAAGGGTATAACATTTTTTAAAGTGAATTCGCTCTTCAGAATTATTTTTATAGAATGAAAGAGTGGAACATTCCTATCAGATTTCTTTTAAAGCAAAAAAGGTTTTATTCTCAGGAATTGGAGAGAGAATAAGTAAGTGAGAAAAATATAGTCAATAATACAGAGAGCTCAGGCTTCTCCAAAGGCAGAGAAAACACATCCCAGAGTTAAAAGTATGACGGTATCATCCCAAAAGGAAGAGAGGCAGCATATGCATGTAGGTACCGTGTGCATGGGCTGGCGACACATATTTGTATCATTCAAAAGTCAGGTTTATTAAATCACTTATTTGATTAGACAAGCTCACCTGTAACAAAAAATCAAAGAGCGCCATCTTGGACCACTCATGATGATGTATTTCTGTACATCCCCATTCAGGTTTGGGTACTCGGCCTTTGTGCCAACATTTTTGTTTCAACAACTGCTGATACTCCCTCCATGTGAGCTTAACAGATGAGTGAGTGTCATTACTTGTTGGAGACAAAGAGGAGTCCCAGAGAATGACAGGACATGGGCGACCATCTGAAAAACACAAGAAACAAACTTTTAGCATGCTGCCAAACCCTGTGTGATGACAGGCAGGTAATTCTGTCACAAACACTCTTCCCAGTAAAACTTAAGAGTTGATAAGATGATAATTTCAAGTCCCTTTGACTTCTGAAGTTTTAGTATTTTTATACCTTAATAATGATGTTTCTTGAAAGAAGACATTAAACAGAAAACTATTGGTACACAATATAAAAAAGTTAAAGATATTTTATATATGTGGCAGGAATAGGCTACTAACCATCAATAATGATGAATCCTAGTTCATGTGGTTTTATTCCACATCTAAAAACAGCCACCACAAAAAAGGAAAGAACTCAGACATTTCTAATTGTCTATTTGACGTCTGAGTGGAGCTGCTCTCTATTTGTAATAACAACTGTCTGATTTTCTGAGGCCATATTATTATGCCAGGACGAAAAAGAATTTTTAGAAGTTGCAAGTTTAAAAGCAAAACTGTATGGCTTATGCTAGTCAATAAAAAAAGAAAAAAAGGGTTTTTTTTTTCTTTTCTGTTTGCTTTGTATGTGTATGTCTGTGTGAAACTACTGTGTTTTAAATAATGAATTATTTATTCACTCACACATAGCATCACAGACTGCATTTTAGCAAACGTCATTTCTTTAACTTCATGTGTACAAATAATTTTTTTAAATCTGTTACTCAATTATTTTTCATTCCTTATTGTTTAGAAATATCATTGATACATGTGTAAAAAAGGACAGCTTTCAATTTAAAGCATCATAAACAGTAAGAACTATCTTGGGTATCTTAAATGGCACTGCAATCTGACCACTAAAACATCACTGTCAAAATCTTTTATGCCAAATAATGTCACTGAGACATGATACTGAATAATTTTGCTTCTATATCAAACACCAGATTAGTGATCTTGGGAAAACAAACAGGACAAAGTTACAAAGATCTTTTTAAAAATCCACTTAACTTATTCTCAACAGGCCTGGGCAATAGAGGACTCTGAAATTATGACTGGAATGTATATACACATCACAGGAATTTTTTAAAGCCCTATTAAATAGGCTCAATGGTTCCCAATCTATAGCTGTATTTTTTTTTCTTAAAGACATTTATTTAACCTCTGTGCTTGTTTAGATCCTCATAGAGTTCTTATTTCTGCCCATTAATTCAGAGAACAGCCACCTTCATAAACTTCTCTTGAATTCGTTATTACAGCTAACCCATTTTTTAATAGCATTCCCTTAATCATTGTAATAGCCTCCATTCCAATTGTTCTCAAAAGAAAATGCTTTTTCTGTAAATTTGCGATTTAGGTCTAGATAACTGAAAATCCTTCAGTCTATGAATATCAGCCATAGCCATTAATATACAACTAAAAAGAAAGACAGAAAGCAAAATACCTATGATAACCAAAGAATTTCATCTTAACATTCTCTCTCTTCCTTTTCTTTCTTTTATTAGTAAATTATTTATGGTAACTGAAACCTAATTATTTTCTGAGCTAGAAGATAAATATATTTTAATAATATATAATAAAATAATAAAATAAAATAATAAAAAATAAAAATAATAAAAATATTTTAATATTCAAAATACTAAATCAATCTCAAAATTATAATAAACAAAGAAACAAAAAAAATAATTTAACAAGAGTTGGGAGGCAGGTATAGACCAGTGTAGCCAAACACAAGTAGAAGACACAATGTTTTCAAAGACTCATACTTTAAATTTCTAACTATAAACATGAAGAAGATCTATTCATCAGTGTTTTGGATCAAAGTGATACATAGAAAGCACTTTGCATTCTTGAGATAGAAATTGTTCAAAGGTAGTGGAAACTTAACTCTGAGTTACAGCAACACAAATTAATATAGAAAACAGGAAGATATAGTTTCCTTAGCAGTTTTACTAGGTTCTCAGAAAAACAAAGAAAATACTTTAAAAACATTTAGTAAACTTCTGGGCTGTTTTCCTTTCCTTAAAAACATTTGTTTCTTGTTTTAAAGAGTAATTAAAAATAAAACTCATTTTAAGAAGTGGAATCATTTTAGGGAAATGATTTTCTGAAAAACATTAGATGTGTAACTAAGAAAATGCAAACATCTATAATCTCATATCCTAGTAACTGTTTTATCCTGTTATTTTTCTAGTTACCACTGACATTCTCCCTTCATCAAAATGTGAACTGTTTTCAGAAATTTAATATAATTTATGGTGTTGCTCAGATTCATCTCCACAGACTTTTAGTTCTCCAGTCACATTATTTCTTAGCTTATTTTGTCAATCATTTTAAATAGAGAAAGAATTTGGACTGAGATGCTTTATATGTACATAATGAAATAGTAATAGCTGTACTAATAAAAGGATAAAATCCCACCATTTGTATCATGTATGGATTGCAAGGATATTATAGTGAAGTAATTAACAAGAAATACTGAATTATTTCATTCAAATGTAATATACAGATAAGCTAAACAAACGGATGTAGTAAATAAAATAAAAAATCTATAGACTATATGATAAATTAGAGGTTATGAGAAAGAAGAGGGGAAGAGACGAAAAGGGGAAGAAAGATATGTACATACTGATTTTTACTGATGTGCATTTGAAACTCATATTAAGTTTATAATGTGATGAAATTTCAACAGTAAAATCAAATCAGATTTTGTCTGTAGCTCATAGAAATACCTTATAAAGACAGACAATAAACTTCCTTTGACCCAGAGACCGTAGCTGCCAACCCTTGCTCTAGTCTAGGACTAGAATGTCTCATTTACTCTTGGTCTACTTTACTCCATCAGATGTTTTTGGATAGTGTATCTCCTACACTACTGTTTTAGAAATTGTTTCTAATCAGCTTTCAATTACTAGGAAGAATTTGCTTTTCACTAACATCCTGTGTTATCCCTTGTCAGCCTTTTGGCTAAGATCAAGTGCATTAACATCCTGTGTTTTGTGCTTTTTTTTTCTCCAAAATTATTATCCAAAAATATATTTTGAATGCTGACCATCACATAAAGAAATGTCACTTTGTACCGCTGGGACATCTCAAGAAAGAGGTTTTCCAGAAATGAAGAGGAAAGCCGAGTGAACAGCTTCAGACTGGGCCATGCTGGGGCGTAATTTCCCCTAAGCAAGCCAGCCAGGCCTTCCTGCTGCAATCCAGTGCCAAGAGTCCTTGAGCTCATCTTGGTGGCTAGTATGGTTCCAGGTTCTCAGTTCTAGGAGCACAGCTATGATAATCCACCATTTTCTAAAATCAGGCTTTTAAAATAACTTTTAAGAGAACTTTGATAGATCTAAATTATGACAGAAAAAAAATAATAACCTCTGAGCAAAGGCAACTGGTTAAAGCAACTTACTCTGAAGTGTTTCAGAGATGAGGAACATTCATCTCTTCACATTCAAGTTTGTCAAAATGATTCAGTACTGTACTCTCTGGAGAAATCTTAACAGTGAAGAGATAAAATTTGAACTGTCAGAGTGGTGAGAAAGCAGGCTTTAAGAGATGTGTGGGTGTTCGTGTGAATTAAAGGTTACACAGCTGTCTTTAAAAAATGAGACTTGCCAGGAAAGCTTACTTTCTAGAAAAGATGAATATTTTCTCTGAATGTTTATGTTCTCCCACATTATTCTTTATTCAAAAGCACAGAGGACATTCTTTTGAAAAGGTGAATGTAAAATTTAGCAAAGAATGAGTGCCAGGCACAATCTCCTTTGCTTAGCTATTTTAAATATCCTGTCACTTTGAACATTGGCTGACTGGATTTGTTGAGAGCTGGGGGGTGTCAATCTGCATTTGTCACTGAGCAAAAATAAATAAACATGCTGAGCTCTGAAATCAAAAGTCCTACACAGGCCAACTTCCAATAGATCTTGCAAGCAAGACAAAAAGAAAAGTGACAGGCGAGCTCAGAGACCTTCACTTAAAACAACTTTACAAAATTCATTTAAAAAAGAAAAGCCAATCAAATTTTGGAGATGCAACTCTGTCAGGGGAAACATCTTCTGACAGGTTTCATTTGTAACTGCCAACACAATATTGAAGGAAAGCAGAATACTGTTGTGCTCATTGCAAATAGGTAACTGTTCATGTTGCTGAAACTCCAATTAAAGCATAGCAGGTATCTAATTAATGATCCTATAAGTAGTTCTGCTCTATTTTCTACAGGGCCTGTTGCAGTGGGGGTTGGGCCATTGAAAGTATTAGATAGAAATGGAAAAAATTATCTTGGCTTGGCATGGGAGAAGGAGAACAAGTTAATAAGAATGCAAGATTCTGTGACTGCCTGTGAGAGAAGGGAATTTGAAGAAGACAGGATTCCACTTCCTCTCAGAAGTTTATATTTAGTTGACCACTAGGGCAATGGGGTTTGGGTAAAGTGATGAAAACCATGTCTAGTAGGTGTGATGCCCTGAATTTATTCCCTGGTATTGTAGGGTGTTTCCTAAGTATCACTTGCAGTAATGGAGCCTATTACTTCTTGAGAGAGGTCATCTAAGACCCCAGTCCTAGGTAAGGGCTAGGCCTGAAAGAATTCACTCTTTAGTAGAACCCAACTAAGCTCACTTAATGACAGTCAAGTAGTATTTTATCTTGTGGAATGACTGGAGGGAACATGTGAGGGTCTAAAATAAAGACTGAGCTCTCAGGGTAGAGCCAAGAAATGAACAAATTCTGTGACCCAGAATAGACTTGTGGTGAGATGCCACAATTAATGAGAAGAACCTGTGCTGGAAAGAATCTAAGAATGTTGGGTGGGTAGAAAAACAAGTCACAAGTGTTGATTCTAATATTGACTTCATCCTCAGTCTTCACAGGACTTAACTCAAGTCCTTTAGCCAATTTGACTGAGAGACTGTTTCCTAGGCAGTATTTTTCAACCATTTTCCAGTTGAAACCCCTTGTTTCCTTCTTGTAATCCTCTTTCCTACTGGTTGGCTCTAAAGTCTCATATCTTAGATCTCCACTTACATTATAATTTCACCCATCATCCTCTTGGAATATTCTGGAAGTTTAGAGGAAAGCCTGGTAGAGAAATGCACTCCTTTATGTCTGTGAGAATCTAGCCAATTACAGAATTCTTAAATACACAGAAGAATCAAACTTATATCAGGTGTTTTATAACCAAAAGGCAAAAAAAAAAAAATAGAGACAGTAAAGATGGATAAAAAGCACATTTTATGTATATTTTTATTAAGCCAACCTTGTGCTGGATACAGGGTCTGCTTTAGAGATTTATGAATAATTTAGAATATATTTCTCAAATTTAAAAATGTATTTATTCACTTAAGTATTTTTCACTTCAGAACTTGTTTTCTCTAAGTCAGGGTGAGTTCATATTCCCCACATTTCCTCAAGAGAAGTGTGAAGCTGCAGAATCAGGAAGGAAGCTTGTCTTGTGACTTCCTCTACCACTACAAACTACTTTAGTAATCTAAACTGTCAGATCTAGTTTAAAAACAAAGTGTCCTTCTTTGTTCTAAATCTTTGACTAAAAGACAGAAACTTCTGCTTTCTAGAGCTGCTCTGACTTGCCATACATAAAAGAAAACTCCCAGAATCTTCTTGTCCCAGTATTCCTTCAAATAATAACATACAACAACAAAGAATCTTGTCTAAAAGGGTGGCAATGCAGTCATAGTACCTGCCTCCACAACCACAATTTTCAAAATATTTTCTGATTACATCTGGGTGACCTTATCCTGAGCAATTTCATATTTAAATTGAAGGAATCATGAATTCCTGACAAGAGTAACCTTCTCACAATGCAAAGCACATAGCTTCATTTTTCTTCTTTAGACAGGATTCACCATTATCTTCAAGATAAAATTTATATTCCTTATAAATTATAAGGACCATGTGCCACAGTTTTATCTTCCACCTTTAATTTTTTTAGAACTCTTCATATTTTCATAAGCACAGTCTGCAGTTACAAATCTTTAGTTCTCTTCACTACCCTTACATCCACCTCATGTTTCAATCCACACACAGAGACATTTAAGAACCAATTCTAACACTGCCTCTTCCAAAATTCTTCACAATATCTCCACCCACCCTCCTACATACACATTCTTAGCTCATTTCCTTCTTTCCATGCCTTCAGGGCCTCCTAAAAATATCTCCACTGAGGCTTCCATCATTTCCTTCTGGTATGGTGGGTTGGCTTAGCTTTCTCTAGTGCTCCAAGCTGAAAACCTTGTGGGTACAGAGATTATTTCCAAATCAATTCTGCATCTCTAACTCCTGACATCATGCTTGGAACTAAAGAAAACATTTAAAAATTATGAGAATTAAACCAGTGCATAAGTAAAATGTTCAGGGGCCCCAAATTTTTATCAATATAATCTTTAGGACCCAATGGACCCAGAATAAAAGTATAGCAATTATGACTTCCTAGTATGCTGTCATTATTTCTCAATTGGAGACCCAGGATATTCAAATGAGGTCTTAGATGAAACTCATGTAATTGGTAATGGGATGGTAGCATAAAATTTAGGAACTATCTGGTAGCACTGGTAAAGGGGAGCAAACAATCAAAAAACCAAGCTTGTAGGTCATGATTGGGTAAAGATGGACAAATAATTCTCTGTGTGAACATGCAGATTCTAAAAAATTTTGAGAAAGCTTGTGAAATTAAAAAAAATAGAGTTTCCTGTGACCTTATTCTACCTACCATGTAGCATATATTCAAGAATCCATTCCGATGTCTCTGTGTTCTATGAGACACTGAAATGATGTAAGCAGGCGTGGTGGAAATACCAACTCCCCTCCTCATTCCAAATGACTGTCATGAGCAAGGGAGAAGGTAAAGCATCCTGTCTCAAGGCAGTGAGGAGAGCAGGTTGCAACATGGAAGTGTGATTAACTGAGAATACCCCAGGCTAAAATTACTAGACATTAATATAGGAGATGAAGAGACTGTGGAATATAACATAGCACAGTGATGAACTATGGAATCATTCTCACCCATATCTATGCCCCCACCCTACTGATCACAACTTTTGGATCCTTAGAAAATAGAAATTAATTTCTAGACTTAATTTTTTCCTTGAAAATATATTCAAGAATATCTTCTGTATAAGACTGCTATGTAATTTAGTAAACTAATGATGTTTATTGATAATGTGCTTATCAACTAAAAAATAACTAAAAAATAAACTGTATAGTTTTTCAATTCCCCATCTCTCTTTCTCAAATTTTTCAGGGAAGGCCGTCCTCTTCGATCAAGTGCACAGCTTCAGGAGGGATGCACATGGAGCAGTGAGGGAGAAAGAGGACGCCCACCTAGCCAGCCAGATCAGCGGAATCAACCCTGGTGATCAATGGGGTGACAGATGTCGCAGCCAGAATGCCCTCATATCCTTTTTCTCAAAATTTTCTACAATTTTTTTATAAAGGCATCAGTATTATCTACTGTCAACACCAAGCATTTTCCCTTACTGACCTTTTATTTTTTTTTTAAATATGTGCTGTCAAACTGAGCACTTTAAATGGCCATTTGGGGACTATGTACTTGGTTCAGGTAAATATTTCTACAGGAACAAGCTAAGAACATGTAGGAAAACATTACAAAAGACTAAACTTGGGGCCGGGCAGTGGCGCTAAAGGTAAGGTGCCTGCCTTGCCTGTGCTAGCCTTGGACGGACCGCGGTTCGATCCCCCGGTGTCCCATATGGTCCCCCAAGCCAGGAGCAACTTCTGAGCACATAGCCAGGAGTAACCCCTGAGCATTACCGGGTGTGGCCCAAAAACCAAAAAAAAAAAAAAAAAAAAAAGACTAAACTTGCTAAGAAATGGAATGAAAATAAAAAGTAGCATTTACTGAATGTGGAAATACGTTAGATTGTAGTGAAAAACATTTAAACATAACAAATTGCTTAATTTTACAGTTTTGTGAGGTACATATTGCCATCATCACCATTGTTTATTATTCTTGTTATATCTTCTACACTATTGAAGAAATAAGGCCACAGAGATAAATCCCACTGAGTGGCCCACAGGTTGCTCTGCTAGTAAGTAAAATAACCAGTATTCAAACTTGAGTCTAAATTGTCAGTATTTATGAACTGAATTGTTCATAAGGTATTGTTTTAAATACCTACCAGGGCTTCAGAATAATTGTTGTATTTGTTGAACAGAGTGCCTTTATATAGAAAATAGTGCTAAAATGGAGTAGCTACAATAAGGCCCAATTCACCTTGATTATTTTCTTAAATGAAGAAATTAGGCATAGAGATAGTCTCTGGAGTAAATTTACACAATGAAAGAAAGGGCCATATGAGTTCTAGGAAAAGGCATTTGCCAGCTAGAGACAGACCTCAACAGAAAGCAAACCTAGGAACACCTTGATTTTGAAAATATCAGCTGCCAGGACTGTGATAAAATTAACTACTGACTTTTTTTTGTTTTTGTTTTTAGGAAACACCCGGCGGTGCTCAGGGGTTACTCCTGGCTGTCTGCTCAGAAATAGCTCCTGGCAGGCACGGGGGACTATATGGGACACCGGGATTCGAACCAACCACCTTTGGTCCTAGATCGGCTGCTTGCAAGGCAAACATCGCTGTGCTATCTCTCTGGGCCCAACTTCTGATTTTTAAGCCACTAAGTCTATGTGTTTTGTCATGGCAAGCCCTAGCAAACTAATATGCCAGCCTGTTCATGCTCTTCAGTGCAAAGCTATTTTAATTGGAGGCTGTAGAGCTTCTACCTATGCTTAGAATAGACCTCACACTAGACACTGAAAGTTACTGATTACAATTAATATTAGCTGTGACTAATATTTGCCCATTGACCAAGGTAGGAGGAGTGCTCTAGTCCTTCTCCTATGTAGTCTTTAGAAAAATCTATAGATTGCAGCAGCAGTTCCAGTCCTGATGGAAAGGGTATAATCTTGAACGCAGTGGGGTACAGAAAATTTTAAAATCAGTGGCATTAAGAAGATTCCCTTTAGGCCTTTCCATAGCCCACTAGTGTCAGTCACAGTGGGGCAGAGATTTTTGACTGTTTTATTCACTAATACAACCCCCCAACATCTGCTGAGTGGCTGAAACTCAAGACATATTTCCTTAGAGAAGAAAAGATAAATGCGATCCTGGAGAAGGAAATAGATTTTATAAAACTAAAGCATGTGCATCTTGATTCTATTCATTGTCCTTTTTATTCAGCCATGTGAGAAACCGGTAGCCATGGTACAAATGTATGAAAGAGAAGGTGTCCAGACCCTTACTTGTCCTGAAGGTCTGTGGTAGAAGACAAGACTGAAGCTGAGTTTTGCTTTAATTCTCAACAAACTTGTGTCCACTGATGAATGAAAGCATTAAGCTGATTAAATTAATTTGATTACTAAGGAAATTTCCAGAGAGCTTAACTGATCAAGATCACAATGTAATTCCCTACCTGACTTTGTAAAGAATAAAACAAGATTCCTATACACCTAAATAAATATTTTAAGAAGTTTGCATATCAGCCCAAGATGTTGAGGATTTTGACATCAGTGTGTTTTTGTGACTAGCATGCAGTGTATCCTCATAGCTCCTTTTTAAAACACCTCTGTTCTGACTCCAGAGTCTGAAACAAAACAAAATGCATCATTTTCATCCTTTTGCTTTAAGTATTGCAATGTCTGCCAGCAATGCAGTGTCTTGTGGACTCAAAAGAGAGTGGAAAATACACAGCGTATCTTTTCTACTTTATAAGACAAGGCAACACAAGTTGGAAAACAGTAAGTAACTTGGGATCGACAATGAATTTAAATGGAAATTGGTGGGGTTCCTGCCGTTTGTCATCTAAGCAGCCTTGACATACAAAATTCCTGGAACCAGGCTACCTTAATTCAGTATGACATCTCAGTGGCAACAAAGCAGCATCCTAAAAATAAAGCATACATAATGCATCTTCCATGCTGGGCATGAAAAGTAGTACAATGCTTAAATGTGACCAAAATGTCGTCGCTGGGGATTCATTCACATTACCGAGCAGAGTGCTTGGGAAGCTTTGGCAAAGCTACTAAATTGAAGATCACAGAGGGGTGCTGAATTTTCTTGGGCTCTGGACTTTTACATTGATATCGTTTGTTTTACCTCCTCTTAAATAAGTATTTTCAAACATCTTATTAAGCAATGATAAAAATTTATTAGTATCTCATAGTATCTGATAACCTCTGAAACTATGTGTGACTATAATAAAGATAATTTGAAAGGAAGCATACTAAAAAGGTTCAGTCTTATTTGCATACATATGATTATTATGCTAAAGAAAGAAAACCTGGTAAGCATTATTTTTCATTAAAAAAATATCCACCCCTGGAGGGATATTGGCATTCGCTCTGTGGGTGTGGTGCAATAACACTGCATGTGTAAAGTATTAATATCAATACTATTTCAAATCATGATATATCAAGAAATATATCTTGGAGCAATAGTCAGAGTAGTATGTCAATACTTCTGAATATAATAAGTATACCAAATTAAAATGATGAATTAAAAATCAGTTTCATGAAAATGTTGACACAGTCATAAAGCAGAAATTGCCAGGATAATATTTGGCCATTTTTGTCACTATGATTTAATTATACCAAATCTTATTCAAGATATGCTTTTGATTAGATGTAACATGACATGAGCAGAGTTTATCAGGGAAAAAAAAGGTATAATTTCCAGTTCTACTGCTGACTGGTTGTGTATCTTTGAGAATATTTTATAATCTCAATAAACCTTAGAATTCCATTATTTAAAATTCTATAGAATTTTGAGTGGCATCGCACATAAAAAACAGCAAACACAGAATGTGTATTCTAACATTTAACACTAAATTAATTTTTTAAAAATATTTAACTAAAGCACTATAATTTAAAAATTTATCCATAGTTTAATTTTAGATATACAATGTTTCAGCAGCAATCCCACTCCCAGTGTCAACCTCCTTCCACCAATGTTGACAGAGTCCATTCCATACCTCCCCCTCCTAGCCTGCCATCTTAATAGGCACCATAGAGTCAACAGTACTAGATTTGTAGAGTGGTAGGGTTTAATTTGGCCACACTCAGTGGTGCTCAAGGCTTACTCCTGGATTTGTACTCAGGATCACTCTTAGTGGTGCTCAGGACCATAGGAAGTTCCGGGGGTTGGTGAGGGTTTGAACAGGAATTAGCAGTGTGTAAAAGGAAGTGCTATAACTAATACGCTATCTCCCTACCCATCACTCTTTCTTTAAAAAGTATTTTGACATTGTATTTTAATTTGTTTTTAAATTCCCTACACAGATATGCATAGGCTGAAAATAATTGATGGATTTGGCGATAGGAGACTGCTGGTGCTCTTCCTGTCACCACATACACACCTAATCACATCCTCATACCTATCCAAGGAGACATTTACAATTCTGAGTTATCTCTGGAGAAATGCTTGTGAGAAAATGGGCTGGGAAACAGTACAAAGCCAGTGAGTCCCCTGATTACATGTATTTTTTTTGCATCTGAGGATAATCACCTACAATTTATCTAAGAGCCTTTCCCAGCCTCAAGTTCAGCTGAACTAGTGGTTCTATACTGACAGGATCACCACATCAATAATTCTAATTAAATATAAAAAATAACCCAAAGATTAGCATATCTATAATTGAGACATCTGTTTGGATGGAATCAAAATGAAGCTTTATCTGGAAGGCTGGGTTATTTGAGTCATATCATTTGATCCTGTTTTACAACTTTTGTTTTCCTATATTCTTTTTACATCCAGTCATTATATAACTTTGAGAAAGATGCATAACTACTCTTGATCTCTACATGTACATGCTTAAAATGTCTTCACAGAGCATCGACCTCACAAAAATTTATATCTATATTATTTAAAATTGTACCAGGAATATAGCATATACATGTCATTAGTACCTTGCTATATTTGCTCATCTTGGATATATAGGTGATAGATAGGTAGAAAGATAGATGATAGATAGAAAGGTAGACAGATAGATAAGTAGGTAGGTAGGTAGGTAGGTAGATAGATGATAGATAGATAGATAGAGAGAGAGAGAGAGAGAGAGAGAGAGAGAGAGAGAGAGAGAGAGAGAGAGAGAGAGATAACTGAGGAAAGACTCCAAGCCTCTAAATCATTCCAGGCATATCGATTTGTAAGTTGAGAACTCTGGGGCTTCCTTAGATTTGGCAGGCAGATTTTCCTCCTTGCAGAAGGCCTAGTAGCACCCATAGACATCCTCTAGCATATAAATAGCCAAGCTCCACAACTAAACCGTATGGAGCTACCAGTTTTAGATCTATAGCTTCTGACCACATCAGTGACTGCACAACCCCTCTAAACTTCACAGTACTGACAGATAGATATAGGAGTATGCAAATATGTTGGGGGAGTTGCATAAAAGCCCACCAAGCTCCAAGAGGGAAAACAATAACATAGAAGGTTCAAAGGACCAGTCAACTCAGTAAATCCTCAATGACTTTAATAACATTAACACTTCTGTGTTAACAATTATCACAAATTGACTTACTGATTTTTTGAAAAATTTTATCTGCCAATTTTTTGGTAATAAGCAATATGAAGAAAGTTTGTTCTTGTCTGCTAAAGGTCTGGTTTTCCACACACTTTGAAGTGGGAAGCTGGGGATATTGGTGGATGAAAGGTCACACTGATGACCTGAAATTTGTGTTGTAACCACTGTATTATGTATGACAACTGTGTAACTTACGGTGTTTAAACAAACAAAAAAAAAGTTATCTTGTAGATGTATGCCAGTGTATAAGTCATATATTTCAGGTATACTAAAAAACTAGATAAATTAATAGTTTCTGCTAATAGAAAAAGAAGATATAACTTAGGACTTCTTAGGGGCCAAAGCAATAATACAGTGGGTAAGCTCTGCATAGAGCCAATCAGGCATTCCAGATAGCCTATCAAGTACCTCAAGGAGTGATTCCTGAGCTCAGAACCAGGAATAAGTCCTGCGTGACCCAAAAATTTAAAAACAAAGACTTCTTAAAATATTCGTTGAGCAGATCAAGTTAATGAAATCAGGGAAATTTAGAAGACAAGGTTTTTGAAGTCTTTTATCAGGTAACTTTGAGTTTTTTTTAATACTTTTTATTCATTGAAGTTAAAAATAATCATGACTGAAACCCAACTGCATGCATGCTTTTAATCATAGTGCTTAAGTAAATCTTTTAAAAAGGAAAGAAAGTGGGGGAAATATCACAAGATTCTTAGAAACATTAACTGAGATAGCTTAAATATCTATATTCCATTCACTATAAATACAAGCTGTGTTTTTGACATTATGCTTGAAATTTATTTCCACAAACACAAATCAAGCTCAGAACAAAAATAAAGTATGTGTGTGGGGAAGGAACAGGATTTGCTACCTACCCATTCTCCCAGTTGCTAGAAAATCTCTCAGCCAGACCTTCCGAGTAAACATATACGTAAATTAAAGTCTATTGTTTCTCCTACAGAAAATTGATTATTAAACCACATGATAGTGTCAGTATAACAGGCCATATTGATGATCCCCACAAGCATAAGCCCTGTAAGTTTTATCATGCACATTATCAGAGGTTGCCAAGAACATTTTTCATATACTTTACAAAAAGCTTTCTATGAAATAATCCAAGCTTAGGTTTGGGACCAAAGCCAACAGTAATTTATCCTATGTATTGCATACTGGAGGCACATATAGGTCTACTGATGAGAATCTGTGGAACAGTCTGAAGATGTACCTACATTTATTAAAAACATCTTTATTAAATCTCTACAAAGTGCTAGAGTACCTCAAGATAGAAATGCAACAGAAATGAGATGAAACAATCCTGCTTTCACAGACCTTGAGGCTAATGAAAAGGTGCAGATAGATCATTGAACAAGCAATTATAAAACCAAGATATGATAGAGTGAGCCAAAATAGCTACTAGATAATTAAATAAGATCTATCACATCCTTAGAGGGAGGGAGTGAGGAAGGAAGGAAGGAAGGAAGGAAGGAAGGAAGGAAGGAAGGAAGGAAGGAAGGAAGGAAGGAAGGAAGGAAGGAAGGAAGAGAGGAAGGGAGGGAGGAAGGAAGGAAGGAAGTGAGGGCAGAAGGGGGGAAGGAAGAGAGGAAGGGAGGAAGGAAGGACGGAAGGAAGGAAGGAAGGAAGGGAGGGAGGGAGGAAGGAAGTAAGGAAGGGAGGGAGGGAGGAAGGAAGTAAGGAAGGGAGGGAGGGAGGAAGGACGGAATGGAGGAAGTAAGGGAGGAAGGGAGGGAGGGAGGTAGGAAGGAAGGAAGGAAGGAAGGAAGTGAGGGCGGGAGGGAGGAAGGAAGAGAGGAAGGGAGGAAGGAAGGACGGAAGGGAGGAAGAAGGAAGGAAGGAAGGAAGGGAGGGAGGGAGGGAGGGAGGGAGGAAGGAAGGACGGAAGGGAAGAAGGGAGGGAGGAAGGAAGGAAGGAAGGAAGGAAGGAAGGAAGGAAGGGAGGGAGGGAGGAAGGGAGGAAGGGAGGGAGGGAGGAAGGACGGAAGGGAGGGAGGGAGGAAGGACGGAATGGAGGAAGGAAGGGAGGGAGGGAGGAAGGACGGAATGGAGGAAGGAAGGGAGGGAGGGAGGAAGGACGGAATGGAGGAAGGAAGGGAGGGAGGAAGGAAGGAAGGAAGTGAGGGCGGAAGGAAGGAAGGAAGTGAGGGCGGAAGGAAGGAAGGAAGTGAGGGCGGAAGGGAGGGAGGAAGGAAGGAAGGGAGGGAGGAAGAAAGGAAGTGAGGAAGGAAGGAAGTGAGGGCGGGAGGAAGGAAGGAAGGGAGGAAGGAAGGACGGAAGGGAGGAAGGAAGGACGGAAGGGAGGAAAGGAGGGAGGGAGGAAGGGAGGGAGGAAGGAAGGAAGGAAGAACAGAAGGGAGAAAGGAAGGGAGGAAGGAAGGAAGGGAGAAAGGAAGGGAGGAAGGAAGGGAGGGAGGAAGGAAGGATGGAAGGAAGGAAGGGAGGGAGGGAGGGAGGGAAAAGGAAGGAATGGAGGAAGGGAGGGAGGAAGGAAGGAAGGGAGGGAGGGAAAAGGAAGGAATGGAGGGAGGAAGGAAGGAAGGAAGGAAGGAAGGAAGGAAGGAAGGAAGGAAGGAAGGAAGGAAGGAAGGAAGGAAAGAAGGAAAGAACACTTGGAAGTCCACAAGAAAAGGTAAAATTTCCTGGAAATCAAAAAAATAACACAAGCAAGAAAATATTAGAAATAAAAAAAATTGAAAGATATATCAAACCCTCTATTTTTTTTTTGTTTTGTTTTGCTTTTTGGGGGCCATTTTCATTTGATATGCTATGATAAGCTCAGGGCTTACTTCTAGCTATGTGCTCAGAAATTGCTCCTGGTTTGAGGGGACCATATGGGATGCTGGGGGATTGAACCATGGTTCATCCTATGCTAGCGCTTGCAAGGCACTTACCTCTAGCGCCACCACTCCTGCTCCCAAACCCTCTAATTTTTTCTCTTTAGAGATAAAGGTAGATATACTTTCTCTTTCTCTTCTATATACTTACCATTATAAAAAGGGTCTATTCACTTTTAATCAGGATCATATTCTATATTAGTAGAATTTTGTTAGGGGGATTATAACTATATTTATATAATTGCAGAGATTCCTAAGGACATTCACCTGAATTTATAATGATTTGCATATGAGAAGATATATAAGAAGAAAGGAGTGATATATTGTGATGAATATTTAATTTATCATATTGAAAGTCATATTGATGTGAGCTTATTAATTTCTTTCCCACACCATGTTCTTCCAAAAGAACATTCCAGAACTGAATGGCACAAAACTATACTAGGAGTATAAATCCTCCTTCAAGCAAAGTATGGCTATTTTATTTATTTCTCAAGATAATAGCTATTTGGGCCACAAAATAAGATATCTTTGAGGGATTCACCTATCAGAAATTTTAATGAGATAGTTGGAAGACCTGGTTTCATCTGAAGTTCTCTCAAAGATAAATATCTAGGAGGCCTGGCAGTTAGGTGTATAACTCAATTAAATAGTACTTCAGGTGCTTAGAGTAGTAACACACATAAATAATATTTATTGAAAGCTTTCTATGAGGAAAGCACTAGCTCCATGTTCTTTTCCTGTATTTATAACCACAAATTAATATGGTGAGTGATATTACCATTTGATAGCTGAGGAAACTGATACATAGATACCACAACATTCCCAGGTCACAGTATTGGTTAATTCAAATTGAGTTACTCTAGTTCCAGAACTAGGTTCCCTATCACTGCTCTATTTTTCCAATTCCCATTCAGGATTATACCAGTGAAATCCAGTAGACAGATCAGTCTCAAACCTCAAATGTATGCAGGTGTTCACCTCCTCTGAAGGAACTTAAATGCAATGATGTAGATTACAAGGGTGGCCCTATGCCATTCTCTGCCTGGTATAGTCCTCAGTGTATAACTGCTTTCTTAATAGCTAAAAATATATTTTTTTATCTTTGTTTCAGTTGAGAGTTAAGGGGATAGAAATATAGTACAGATATTAGGTACTTGCTTTGCATATGCCAACCAGGGGTTGGTGCCCAGCATCCCATATAGTCCCCTAAGTACCACTAGGAATGATCCTTGAACACTAAGTCAGGAATTAGCCCTGTGATTTTGTTTAGTTTTTGACTGTGCCAAAAAAACCCAAACAAATAAACAAACAATTTACAATAACACCAAAACCCAATTGGCTGCACCTAGATTTGAAACAACCTTGGCTATTTGTCTGGGAGTTGAGGCCAATTCCTTTATTTAAATAGTCCTTTATTTTTTTTTTATCTACTCAGAGGAAAGAATAAAACTGCTGATTTCATAGTATAACCATATGATCCATAAAAGTCAATGCAAATATGAACTAAACAAAACAATTAGTACCACACTTAGCAAATAGCACCCAATAAAATTTAGGTTTTGCCAAAGTTCAATTAAATGTTTGAGAGACTTTCTCACATTAGCATAATCATGACAGATTGTTTTATGAGCTCAAGACATCAAAATATTACCTGTGAGTCTGAAGTAATCAGGCTGCACATGGTAATTCAAGAATGTGTAATATCTCTAAGCACATCATGGGTACATCCAGAAGCAACCATTTCTAAGACAGAATTTGAGTACAAAACCTGTTTGCAATTGGTTCTCAGCTAAGAGTTTTTATTCCTTTTTAGTCCAAACACAATGATAACTAACTAAAATGCTAGTTTTTAGGGTGTAAGGGAACCAGCCTGAATCTACAAAAACAATCTATGAGAGCATTCATAAACAAACCAGTGACCCACCTTTCTTTGTATGTAAGCCCTGGACTGGCTTCAAGAATCAGAACGTATATCAGAAACCTTTCCACTCCAGTGACTGTCCATCTAGATTCTGCCATGCAGCACCTGAGATTTTGGAAATCAGGCTCTAGAATCCAGCCATAGCCTTGAAGCAATCACATAGCCAATTGGGAAATTAACTAGTTTAAAAAAAATCACTGCCTCATTTTCTTTGAAAAGGGAAGGACAGGCGCTGCTGAGAAAAGAGAGGAGGAGAGAGGAGAGGGGAGGGGAGGAAAGGGAAGGAATGGGGATGGGA
This sequence comes from Suncus etruscus, assembly GCF_024139225.1. NCBI lineage: Eukaryota > Metazoa > Chordata > Mammalia > Eulipotyphla > Soricidae > Suncus > Suncus etruscus. The sequence continues at coordinate 104,635,857 of NC_064850.1, read as the reverse complement.
AGAGAGGAGAGGAGAAGAGAGAAGAATAACGCCAAGATAGAACAGTGGTTAGGGCCCTTGCTTTGCATGTTGCAGTCCCAGGTTTGATGCCTGCCGCAAATATTATAGCCCCCTGAATTCACCAGGAATGATCCCTGAGCACAGAGCCAGGAGTAAAGCCCGGAGCACTGCCAGGTGAAGCCCAAAATCAATAAAGAAAAAGAAATCTAATGGTATGGCTTGAGCCTCAAAAAGATTCCATCTGCAGCAGAAACATAAACTACTTTTCTTTAGCCGCTAAAATTTCCCAACAAACCAGCTTCGACTCACTTCCACAGTAACCCATATAATAATACTCTTTCTTCCTCCAGGCTTCCTCTCCCATCACACATATAGCCCTTGGCTTTAATTAGATTTAATAAGCCACTGTAAGTGCAGCGAGGGGAGCAAAGCGTAAAGATGACACTGTGTGTGCTTGACTTTCCGCATGTGGAACTCAGTATCTCGCTAGAACTCTCGGATCCTCCCAAGCCTGGGAAAGTGAAGAATGCCAAGAATATGGAAAGACTCGCTGCTGCTGGCCAAATGGGAACCGTGGGTGGAGAAAATGATTTAGAAAAGAGAGAGCGAGAGAAAGGAGAAAAAAATCAACCCAATTTCCCAACAGCTGCAAATAACAAAGCCTGAGAGGGAAGCTGTTACCTTGGATGAACTCTGATTTCCGGCTCACAGAAGGCAGGGTTCGGTTGAGGCCCAGGATCCTGTCCAGGTGGAAGGCGAACACCTCACTCAAGTCCAAAGGCTGCTTGAGCAGGCCACAGGAACTAGGCCCACAGACGGGCACTGAGCCAGTAGCGCTGGGCTCCAGCACCAGCAAGAGCACTCCACTCTGCGAGGGCACTGCCTGGACACCTGCCAGGGCCCCATCGGCCAGAAGGCGCATCCTGCGGAGGTCATCTTTGCTCAGCCATGAAGGGGTGCTCTCGCTGTAGATCCTGATGTTGCTCTCCTTGGCCTTGGCAGGTTGGAAATCTGCACCCCCGCTCAGCACTCCTGGACCCCCTATCATTCTCCAGGGCCGTTCCCCAACCTTGGCTGGGTTTCCTCCCTGGATATACCCATGCAGTTCAGCCTTGTCCACCCTTGCAGCTTCCTGCAACGGAAGAGATGGTCCCAAAAGAACCTCCTGAACTGGTCCTGGAGACCCTGCTGCATACTTCTTTCTGCGCTTGGGTTTCACCGTGCCACGGATATTGGCAGGCTTGCGGCGCTTGGAACGGAGGGTAATGTACACCACATTGGGGTGCAGCGTAGTCTCATTGCCCTGGGACTCAGGAGGAGCGAGGGTCCCATCTAAGGGGATCTCAGGGAAGGGGATCTCAGCTTTGGGGTCTCTGAGCTGGTGTGGTCCCTTTGGGGCTGCCCGACGGTGCTGGAGAGAGGAGCGCCCTACCTGGCTTACCAGGAAGCCCAGGTAGATGGCACAGGCAGTGCCCAGCAAGAGGTTCCTCCTGGTTCTTGGCCGCCTGCTGCTCCAGAGTTTGCACGCCCGCGGGACACACAGGGAGCTGAGGAACCAGTTAATGAGATGCCCCGGCTTGTCTAGGCAGGTCATTTCTCGGCCGCATCCACATGTTGACTAGAGTTTAAGTCGGCTGGAGGCTTCGGCTGACATGATGCATGGCCTCCTAAATTCGTCTGTTTTCTACCCTTAGGTGTCCAGGTGTTCGGTCCACAGTCGGGAGGAAAGGTTGGTGGAGCAGACACAGATATCACTCCTGAAACAAACCTTTTAAACTCCTGCCAGCCTCCCCAAAGAGAAGTGTGGCTGGTTTCTGCGAATGAATGGAAACAGAATTAACTGAGTCACAATCTCAAACTAGTTCAGTTCCTTTCAGAGTGAAAAAAAAAGAAAGAAAGAAAGAAAGAAAGAAAGAAAGAAAGAAAGAAAGAAAGAAAGAAAGAAAGAAAGAAAGAAAGAAAGAAAGAAAGAAAGAAAGAAAGAAAGAAAGAAAGAAAGAAAGAAAGAAAGAAAGAAAGAAAGAAATAGTAACCCTTTCCTTTCATGCATTTGGTCACTGACTTGTAACTGAATTGTAAGAAAAAAAATAGACTAAAGATGCAGAGTCGATATGTTCTTTACATTAAGAAACAAGCCACAAAAGTTTCAGAATACAGCTTGCTAACTAGAGCCATCTGATTCGGAAGGAATAGCATTAAAATGAACAAATTGAGGGTTTTTCCTTTATTTGAAATTCAGTAATGATTTCAGATGAATGACAGATTTTTTTAAAGTATAACTAACCCATATTTATTTTAAGCTGCAAATTAACTTTTTTTTTATTAACTGAACAGCAGTTAACATTCAAGTTAATTCAAAATAATGGCATTCAAATTCAGAAGCATATCCTCTTAACCCAATAGTATAATCTTTTGCTTCATTACATGTTCCTTTATTTTGAATTAAGAAATGGAGAACAATGAAAATTATAAAGCAGTTATGGTTACACACACACACACACACAAACACACACACACATGCACACACATCCACATACAGCTGCTTTTTATCCTTTTCTTTCCATCAAAGTCAGCTGAAAGAAAAGAAAGGATCTCTAACTTCATTTTTTAATTCCATATGATTAAGAAGAAAAAAGAACTCGGAAGCAACCTTACTCACACAGCTGGCCCCATGCTTGACTCCAGGAAGAATGTAATCCTGACTCTAATGCAAAGAACTTTTAAAGGCTGCGGCATGTAAGTACAGCATATTTCATGGTCAAGAGAGTTCCACATTTCAAATATAACAGATGAGTTTTAAAAAGTTCCTTGAAACCTACAGACTGCAAAGCAGAATGGTTACTTGTAAACGGCTGTTAATCCAGTTGTATGATGTGCAATGTTCTTTTTTGAATCTTTTAAAAAATAAACTTTATTTTAAATGCTGGAAAAACAAATGCCGTAAGACAGCAGCTTTCATTCAAATCATTTTCTGCTTATTCTTAACCCCTGGGAGCCCTCTAGTGTCCTGTTTAGAAACAGACTCAGATATGTTTGGGAATTTTCAAAGCTTTGAGAGGAATGTTGTCACTCCCTCTAACCATCCCACATTATTGGGATCAGAGCACACGGAGGCTCTGGGGGCACAACTCACCTAACTATCTTTGCCATCTACAAAGGAGCACTTGTCTCCCTCCAATTCTGGGAAGGACCACAAAGTTCATCAGAGAAGAAAGGGTTAACACAAATGAGCAGAGCAGGGAGATAGGAGTGCTCAGAGATAAGGAAAGACATTTCTAGTGTGCAGTTGCTGGGGTGTGACAGCTCACGGAAAGAAGTCCTGAGTTCTTTTTCATTGGAGGATTATTTTTAAGGCAGTTAGTGATTGGCTTCAGTAATTTGCATGTACTGGCACAAAGGCTGAAGTTAATGACCTCTGACTCTCACTCAGACTGATTTTCTGCTTCTGTGAGAAATAAAACCAGCAAGCAGGTAGGCAGGCAGGAGCAAGATTTGCTTTCCTGAAGGGAAAAAAAGCTTGGAATATGAGAGGCAGGTAAGAGATTATAGTGTGTAAATTTGAAAAGTATTGAATTTTGCAAAGAAAAAAATATACCTCAGGAAGAATAAACTTACAAGGCGTAAAATGCCAGAAATTATCATGTAATTTTCTTTGTCACTCTTAATCCTTTTGTTTTAAATATTGCTGTCCCTAGCCAAAACCATGGCCCCAAACATAGTCAAAATGTCTACATCTGGTCAAAACCACTGACACAATATTTTCTCAAAAGAGAGGTAGGAGCAATAGCACAGCCATAAGGTGTTTGCCTTGCGTGCAGCTGACCCAGGATGGACCTGGGTTCGATCCTGGTATCCCATATAATCCCCCGAGACAGGAGCGATTTCTGAGCACATAGCCAGAAGTAACCCCTGAGTGTCACTGGGTGTGGCCCCAAAACAAGCAAACAAATAAATAAAAAAAAAGAGAGATGTAAACCAAACCAGGAAAAATCACGTGTATACTGGCCACACAGCTGAAAACTAGAAATTTTGGGAGGAGAGGGAAAGTCAAGTCTCTGTCCTGGTAACACCATGCTAGAACTACCCACCATCCACAATCACCTTTACTTCAATAGCACTGCTTCACCACTCAACTGTGGATCTCAGCAGAGACACCAAATTAGCCAAAACTAGCTGAAACAACAGATATACCAGTATTTGGGCTTACATCACTAGACCTTCATAAAAGTGAGTGAGGCACCCTCCCCATGTCTTCTCCTACTTCCATAAGTCCTGGAAGCCAAAAACATGGCTCATGAAAGCGACAGTATCAGCCACAGTACTTGAAATTCCTGGACCAGATGACCAAATATACAACAGTGTGACAATTTTTTAATGTTTTCATCCCAGTAAAAACACACCAATTTAGATTTCAATGTGTATTTGAAGCCACCTAATGTTGAGAAACAAAAGAAGTTATAGAAAGACTAATTATTAACAAGAGCTTAGTAAACCTTCTAACAATGACTTAATGACCTCACTGTGCAATGCAATAATTTTCACAAATTTTCTTGTTGCTGTAGTTTTCTTTTCTTTACTTTTTTTAAAATGATTTTACTTCATTTGCCTAGAAACAAATGTATTCCAATCAACTATGTAATACATGGTCTTTAAATAAAGTAATTTATATATTAAATACGTAATCCTAATAAAAAATTGCTGTTCCATGATGATGGATAATACTGACAGTGAATGAGAAATACCAAAAATGTTGAGCTAAACTTCCAAAAAAAATCAAGCACCAAAACCAATTTCCCTGTGCTCTGTCCCTCTTTTAGCACACAACCATGATTGTAGTAATATTATTTTATTAATATTAAATGTTAGTTCCTTCAAAGAAAACCTCAGCACAGATTTTCTTGTTGTGGCTATTTTTGAAAATTTTAGTATCTTCTGAGACTAACTTCAAAGTAGTTTTTTGAATATTAGACTGAAGAAAAATGGGAAATCATGCAATTCTCTGCTGCTTCAAGAAAATGTAGAGTAACATACTGAATGAAGTAGGAGGGAGAAGAATAAATACCATCTCTTTCATATGTACTAGAAAAAAAAATGTACAGGAATAACAAATAGCCATTGACAACAGACCCTGAGAATCAACCTAGAAAACTGAGTCTACTATGTGTGTGGAGCTGTAGAGTTGGAAGGGGGAATATTGGTAGAGGGAACAGATTCTGGTGGTCGGAGTAGTGTGTAAGAAACTGTGTGCAAGAAACTCTATCACTGGCAGTATTGTAAATCATGGTGCCTAAATAAAGACTGAAGAAAACAAAAAGTTAAAGGACAAAGATAGTCCAGAAACCATTGGGTGTGACCCCTATAATTTAGAACCTCCAGATATGATCTCTATAACAATCAAGATAAATTGAATCATGCTGGAAACAAATATAGAGAAGTAGTGGGTTCGACAAATCTGAGGTAGCACAGACAAATCCACAGTTTTGAAAAAACTAATATTAAGAGTTATAATTCACTCTGAGAAAAGGTTTTCAAAAGTTAATGAGTGCCTTTTTGCTATCAAATACTGTCTTGAGATTATTTGGCAATGAAATATCCCTTAAGTATTTGAAAGCTTCTAGTGATAATATCCAAGTGTGGCAATTCTCCTCCAGTCAGGATAACTCTTGGACAATAAATAAGACCTTAAATTTCCCATCCTCACAGCTTTTCTTGCCCCCTTACCATCAGGCTTATTGTAGGCTGTGACTCAAGTTCATTCAACTTTCTTTTATTGGGGGTGGGTGGGTAATTGCTTGGGGCACACCTGCAGTGCTCAGAGGTAACTCCAGGCTCTGCACTCAGAAATCACTCTTGACAGGATCAAGGAACTATACGGACTACTAGGGATTGAATCCAGGTTGGCTGCATGCAAAGCAAATGCCCTACCTCTGTGCTATCACTCCAACCCCAGCTCATTCAACTTTTCAGAACAATTAGGAAAATAAAAAAAATATAGAAAGATTCTAGAAGTCACAGACTTATTCCCTTCCCAGACTAGCTACACAGATTATGGTCTTCAAATGGCCTCCATTGCTGGTTCTGTGCTGACCAGATCTAGCCACAGTGTTTCTAATCCATGCTTACCACACAGCTTGCCTCTAAGACTCAATCATTCGGAACTAGAATCCTGACTATAGCCCAGGTTCTGGGAAATAGACTTTGTTATGTTTGTCATATAGAACTTGCTAATGCTGCTGTTTTCTATTCTAAATCTGAGATGCACCAGGCAAGCCCAACTGCACGGAAAAGTGCTTAACTTGCCTTATTATCTTGGAAATCTTTTAATCTTTTAAAGCACTATGGACTTTCTAAAATCCTGCTCTGTATTTCATCTGTCTTTGAAAATTTGGAGGAAAGAAGTTATAATTTTTGATATATCTTATAGAAATATGTATGTGCTTTTGATGATGGGTACAATAATTGTAAATATTTCGGAACTAAAAATGTTAATGTTAACCATATTACCTTAACTAGAATGTTAAAAAATATAATAAAAAGTAAATACATGTGTTTTTCTTTGTTTTTTTCTTTCTTTGGGTTTCACAGATGATAACACTTAATGATTATTCCTGGCTCTGCAAAACTCCTTATGGATCACTCCTGGTGGGGCTTGGGAACCAGATAGGGTGCCAGGGTTTAAGTTAGTGTTGACTACATGTAAGGAAAAGCAAGCACTCTACCTACTGTAACTATCTTTCTAAACACAAATATGTCTTATTTAATCCATTATTTGATTACTTACTCAGGATCTTTTATGCTGATTTAAGGGAACACCAGATACTTCTAGTGAGTGAAAAGTATTATATTTCCCTATGGTATGTATTCACCCCTATCAACAATTATATCTGACTAATAATAAGGTGAGATTCCCAATATAGAAATCTAAACATCAATTTAACCTAGTTTCCTCGGGAATTTTTATTCTACAGAAAATCTCACTATTAGCAGGTAAAATGTCTGATAGTAACTTCCATATCTACTTGAAATGAGACATTTACAGGGTTGTGATTTCACTTCTGGGTAATTAATGTATGCCTTTTGTTAAAGCATTAGTTTTATAACTCTAAACTCCAAGAATGCATGGAGTCATCAAGGAATTAAAGGAGATTTAGGTAAATTGGAGGCTTCCCTGTAAGTTTCTTCTATAAACCCACAGATAATCTAGACCTCTAAGCTTTTTAATGTTGGCTCTGTATAATGAAGGCCCCAATATTTTCTTTCCTATTACTCCTCCAGGCCACACACATGGGAGAAGATAGGAGACACACTGATCTTATGTCATTTTTGGCTTAGGATACTACCACCCATGAAACTGCTTCTCAGCTTGTGTTAAAAAGTAAAGCATGGGGGGAGGGGGTTAAAAAAAAAAAAGTAAAGCATGGTTAAAAATGCCTCAATCCTTAGAATCATTTTAGATAAGTGATACAAATCTGTTTGTTTGTTTGTTTGTTTTTGTGTCAGACCTGGCAGTGCTCAGGTGTTACTCCTGACTCTATGCTCAGGGATCATCCCTGGCAGTGCTCAGGGTACCATATGGGATGCAGGAAATCAAGTCTGAATCAGCCACGTGCAAGGCAAATGCCCTACCTCTTGAGCTATCACTTTGGCCCCATCTAAAAACCATTTTATATAAGGTTTAGTATTTGTAAGAAGAACAAGTCTAGAATATATTTTTGTTAGTTTGGGAGGCACTACATTTGATGCTGCTTAGAGACTACTCCTAGTTCTGTGCTCAGGGACAATACTTGGCAGCCATGAGGGAGTATTTCCATTGCTGGGTATAGAAGTGGAGCTTGCAGTGTACAAAGACTATGCCTTTTCTACTGTACTTGCTCTTCAATCTATTTAGAATGTAAGTTTAAAAAAAGGAAGGATCCTGATTAATTTATTTAATCCTTGGATTAAATCAAATATATTAGAAATGACTTCAAATAATAAATTAAAAAAGGTGCAGAAAATGGAGGTAAAAAATTTTAGTGTTTTATATCTCATTTATTCCTAGTAGTTCTGAGAATCTGTTGTGTCCCCCACTTTGATTCAAACATATGCAGCCTGTCTGCTAAGCTGTTGTGGTGCAGAAACTACATGCACACAGTTTATTGACTGATAGAAAAACTTGGTTAGAAAGACAGGACATGTTAGTATCTCCTACTTTGACCATTGATTCATTTCTACCTCTCAAGCCCTTTTGACACAAGTCCTAAGGAAAAATGTAGCAAACAGTCCTAATGTTTTATGATATCTGGAGGTACCAGCTGCACACTTTGTTTTCCAAACAGAGAAATCTGATACAAGGTCAGGGAGCATTCCATCATCTGCTTCCCGGTGGGAAACACTGGCCGACAGTGCCCCTATTATGGAATGCACAGTTACCATATTAGGTTACAGCAGCAGTAGTTAGATCAACAATGAGTTCCTCCAGGTAAACTACACAAATACTTTCAATAATAATTATTTATATTGATTTTATATATCTTATAAGTTTTTATATCCATAGATATTTTTTATTGAAACCTTTTATTTATTAATGAAGAAAAACTTAAGAAGTCTTTATAATATTCTTTTCAAATTTAAAACCCAATATTCCCTTTCTTAAGATAAAACACTGTAGTTTAATAAGCCTACTAAGATTTTTCCATGTAAATGTTCTTAATTCTGTTTACTTTTACATTTACATAAAATTCACTCATAAATTTTACATTTGTATGGACTAATTCATGTACAATCTAAAATACATTAGCACAGAATTATAAAAAAAGTTTTAATGGCAAAAGAGAAGTTCTGATATTTGCAACAATAAGATCCAAGTATAAAATAAAAGTTAATGCAACATGTTTACATGCCAAAGTTGAAAAGATATTCATGTATATGATAATAGGAAATAATTATATTGTATTAAATTATTTTAATGTCTTTATTTAAATGGATAAAATCAGATAGCAATCAATGATCAAAACTTGGTTTATATTTTTCCTCTCTTATTTTTTGTTTAATCACTTTTTTAAATTCTTTTTTATTGCTCCACTGACTTTCATTTTATTTTTAAAATTTATTTTTAATTGCTTTACTTAAATACTATAGTTACAAAATTGTTCATAGCTGAGTTTGTCTTAGAATGTACACAAACCTTCACCATTGTACCTTTACCCCCCATAACCCCACCGGTTTCTTGAGCAGACACTTTGCTTCTCTCTCTCTCTCCATACATACTCTCTATCTGTCTCTCTCTCTTTTTCACATTATGGCTTGCACTACTATTAATGGAGATGTGTCATTCATGTCACTTTCTCGCTTTTCAGCACCCAAATCTTGTTCAGAATAATCAGTTACAACTATCATTGTCCTAGAAAACCCTTGTCTACTCTAACTGCACTCACTGATCTTTTTGGCAAGCTTCCTACCATTGTCACTGGATATTATTTCCATACAGTCTTTTGTTTTTCCTATATCCTACAAATGAGTGAGACCATTCCACATCTGTCTCTTTTCCTCTGACTCACTTTACTCAGCGTAATAATATCCATATCCATCCATGAATAAACAAATTTAAGGACTTCATTTTTCCTAATGGTTACATAGTATTTCATTGTGTAGTAAATTAACCACACTTTCTTTAGCAACTTATCTGTTGTCCATCACCTGGGATGTTTCCAAATTCCGGCTATTGTAAATAGTGCTGCAATGAGCATTGGAGGTCAGAGAGCATTTTTGTATTATGTTTTTGTGTTCCTAGGTTATATCCTTAGTAGTGATATTGATGGATCATATGGAAGCTCAATTTCTAGATTTTTGAGCAATATACATATTTTTTTCCAAAAAGGCTTGACCAGTCTGCATTCTTGCCAGCAGTAGTGAATTAGAGTCCTTTTCTCCCTGCATCCAAGCCAGCACTGGTTGTTCTTGTTCTTTGTGATATGTGCCAGTCTCTGTGGTGTGAGGTGATTTATTTTATAATAATTCCATTTGTTATTTCTTTAAAAAAATGGAGCAAGCAATATGCCATAAATTTGTTATATCTCTGCCAAAGAAACAAGCTGAAGCTTGGGAGGGAAACTAGGGACATCGTTAGAAGGAAGAGTACAGATATTTATGTTAGACTGTTGTATGCCTCAAACAGCTCTGCCATGAACTACTAGTAAATCATAATGTCTTAATAAAAAATAAGTTTAAAAAATTCATGATAAATATTTGGTAACTATACTTTCTATATTATGATCACAAAATAGATAAGGCCTAGCATCTTTTGGACAAAAGTAATTGACCTTTAGAAAAGCGCCAGGAATCTTGTTTTACACAGGCAAGGGTAAAAGTCAGGACAATTTGAATCAGTCCTATTAAAAAAAGCCTGGCAGCTGCAGGCCAGTAAGACTCAGGGAAATATAAGTCATTTAGGCAATTTATTAACATCTTACAAAGTAGCAGTCATTCAAGTTGGCTCTACTCTAGGTAGGATGACACAGTGTTTTAGACACTTTCTGGCTCATTAATGTCTCAATAAATATTGAGTGAATGATACATGAATATAATCAGATGAGAAATCACAGTCTTTCTATCAGTGATTCTCAAAGGGAAGCTGTGGACCAACAGCCTCAGTCTCACATGAGAGTCCATTAGAAACGCCAATCCTTGAGCTCACCCTGAACACTGAAGAAGAAGCTCTGTCATCTAGTTTAGAAAATTTCCTAGAGGTGCTCAAGACCTGATAGTGACTGGTTCAAACACAACTGCTCTAGTTGAAGGGCCATACTCAAGGACAGGCAAGCTAGAAGGATGACAGGAAAACAGGAAGAGGAAAGATGAAATAATATAGAAGCAAGCTTTGAGAGGATGCACAATAACATATATAGAAAATTTTATACTTTCCCCCCTCTTTCTAAGAGCTCTAGTCCTTTTTGATATTGCATTTCTTGAACTGGAAAAGGCAGAATGTGTTAAATCATATACTCTACCTCATATATCCAGCCCTATAGATTCTAGCCCTATAGATACTGGGAAAAACAGAAATTGAATACACCAGAACTTGTAATTTGTAGAACAAAAATGAGACTCTTTCATGGTCAAATGTGATGAAAAAATTTTTTTTGGTTTTTGGGCCACACCCGGCGGTGCTCAGAGGTTACTCCTGGCTATTTGCTCAGAAATAGCTCCTAGCAGGCAGGGGGACCATATGGGACACCGGGATTCGAACCAACCACCTTAGGTCCTGGATCAGCTGCTTGCAAGGCAAACACCCCTGTGCTATCTCTCTGGGCCCATGATGGAATTATTTACAGAAAATTGCAGAAATAAATCAAAACATCCATAGGCTAATACCAGTTATGCATGCATAAAAATGTTTTCTGCAGCAAAAATTACAGTGTTCCAAAAGGATATCATCATGTTCTCTTAGATATCATAGTCAAATTATAAACCAAAACACTTTGATGAAAATCCTGGAAGAGGTCTCAATGAAGGTAATGACACATATATAAAATAATGCCACACATGGAGGAGAATTAAATATTTTAGTAAGAAGCAATGTGTCATTTATCTAAATATAACCAATTATTTTCCCTTAGGAGTAACCAACCAATTTCATGACTAACAATTATATTAGTGGTGCAGAGAAAGTTCAGGTGTTAAAACACATATCTTGCATGTGGCTGACCTTTGTGAGATATCGGGCACCACATGGTCCCTAAGCACAACCTGGTAGAATACTGAAGAGCCCCATCCTCTGCTGAGTTTGGTCCTTGAAGCCACCCTCGCACCATTAGAGTGGTGAGTAGTATCTGTAACTACAAAGCCCAAGACAATGCATCCTTGGGTCCTTGCACTGGAACACTGGTTCAGATGGATGAGTATACGGGAGGTCCTAAATCACAAAAAATAAATGTATACAATGGGGCCAGGAAGGGGCCGGGTAGGTGGCGCTGGAGGTAAGGTGTCTGCCTTGCAAGCGCTAGCCAAGGAAGGACCGCGGTTCGATCCCCCGGCGTCCCATATGGTCCCCCCAAGCCAGGGGCGATTTCTGAGCACATAGCCAGGAGTAACCCCTGAGCGTCAAACGGGTGTGGCCCAAAAAACAAAAAAAAAAAAAAAAAAAAAAACAATGGGGCCAGGAAGATGACTCGAAGGGTTAAACTGCATACTCTAGATCAGGGGTCTCAAACTGCGGGCCATTTGTGGCCCTCCGTACAATATTTTGTGGCCCGCGGCCTGCCTTCAAATATTGCAGTATTCGTGATTATTCACTTACCAAATAATCGCAATAAAAATCACATTAGTAAAAATTAAACATTTGCATGCCCTGAGCAGTATCGTTCGGGGTATGCAAATGTTTAATGCGATTTTTTGCGATTTTTTTCTTACTGATGCGATTTTTATTGCGAATATTCGGTAAGTGAACAATCATGAATACATTGCGCCGAGCGCAGATGTCATTTCCATCATTGCTCCTGCCCGCTGTCCCTTGCATTATCGGAGGCCTAAGGGAGAGAAGGGAGAGAAGGAAGGGAGAGAAGTTTATTACAGAATTAGATTTGGTCATACCTTCATCATGAATTCATCAAAGCGTGCAGTGAAGTGAAAGATTGATGACGAACACAGACAATTTCAGGAAAAGTGGGAGACACAGTATTTCTTTGTTGAGCACAGGGGCATCTCCACATGTCTTATTTGCTCAGAGAAAGTTGCAGTGCATAAGGAATACAACTTGAAACACCATTATTCAACTAAACATGCTGAGGAATGTGCAAAATATCAAGGAAATGAGAGAGCCAAGCGGGTGGCCAGTCTTAAAGCATGTCTAATGAGGCAACAAGATTTCTTCAAGAAAGCAAACAAAGAGAATGTTGCATCAGTTGAAGCTAGTTACATGGTTAGTGAGATGATTGCTAAGGCAGGGAAACCATTCACAGAAGGAGAGTTTGTTAAAAAAAAATTCATGTTACAGGCTGCAAGTATTATCTGTCTGGAAAAGAAAGGTCAGTTTAGCAAAATCAGTCTTTCTGCCAACACTGTGGCAGAGCTCATTTCTGACATGTCAAGTGACATTTATCATCAACTGTGAGAAAGCCAAATGTTTTGATGCATAATTGGTTACTCTTGACGAGAGCACAGATATAACAGACACTGCGCAGCTCACAATTTATGTCTGTGGTGTTGATTGCAATTTTGAATTGACAGAGAAGCTGCTACAATAATTCCAATGCATGGCCAGACCACTGCTAATGAGATATTTTGGCATCTGTGTGATGCCATTGAGAATGCAGGTTTGCCATGGAAGAGGTTTGCTGGAATAATAACTGATGGAGCGCCATCAATGACAGGGAGGAAAAATGGACTGGTGGCACTTGTTCAAAAAACACTTGAAGAGGAAGATATAGAGAAGACCACTGCTCTTCACTGCATTATCCATCAGCAGGCCTTTTGCAGTAAATGCCTGCCGTGTGACAATGTGATGTCTGTTGTTGTGAAATGCATCAACCAAATTAGATCCAGGGGCTTAAAGCACAGAAGGTTCCGTGCTTTTTTAGAGAAAAAGGAGTCAGAATATGGAGATGTGCTCTATTTCACCGAGGTACATTGGCTCAGCAGGGAAAATGTCCTGAAAAGATATTTTGGTTGAGAGTAGAAGTGAAAAACCTTCATGGAGAAGAATGGGAATGCTGTTTCTGAGTTGAGTGATCACAAATGGCTCATGGACTTAGCTTTCTTTATTGACATCACACATAAACTGAATGTACTAAACAAGATGTTACAAGGCCCGGGGCAGCTTATCAGTGCTGCCTATGACAATGTGAGAGCATTCTCCACAAAACTTGCGTGATGGAAATCCCAGCTCCCTCAGACAAACCTTTGCCATTTCCCAGCATGCAAGGAACTTGTGGATGCAGGCATACCATTCAGTGGTGAGAAATATGTTGATGCTATTTTTAAGCTAGAGAAGGAATTTGATCACAAATTTGCAGACTTCAAAAAGCACAGAGCCACTTTCCAAATTTTTGTGGACCCCTTTTCCTTTGATGTGCAAGATGCCTCTCCTGTGCTTCAAATGGAGCTCATTGACCTGCAATGCAACTCTGATCTCAAAGCCAAGTTCAGGGAGATTAGTGGAAAAGCAGACATGCATGGGCAATTTTTGAGAGAATTGCCCCCCAGCTTCCCTGGGCTTTCCCGAATGTTCAAGCACACCATGTGCCTTTTTAGGAGCACATATTTGTGTGAAGAGTTATTCTCCGCATTGAACTTCAATAAGTCAAAGTACAGGTCTAGACTTTATGATGATCATCTTTAAGCCACACTGAGAATCTCAACTGCTTCCTCTCTAAAGCCAAATGTGGTTCAGATTTGTGAGAAGAAGCGCTGTCAAATTTCTGGCAGCAAGGAATAGGCAAAAGATGCCATGTTCAGAAGAACTGTTCATGATCTTCACTCTGATTTATTCATGTTCAGAAGAAATAATTAAAACTGTTAATAATGACGTTTGAGAACTTTTTTTTTGTGAAATCCCTTATGCGGCCCTGCCTCACCCTGACTTTGCCTCCTGCAGCCCCCAGGTAAATTGAGTTTGAGACCCCTGCTCTAGTTGGATACTCTAGGTTTGATCCTAAGCACATCTAGGCAGCATCTGAAATATTAGTAAAATTAAAAATTAGGGGCCGGGAAGGTGGCGCTAGAGGTAAGGTGTCTGCCTTGCAAGCGCTAGCGTAGGACGGACCACGGTTCGATCCCCCCGGCGTCCCATATGGTCCCCCCAAGCCAGGGGCGATTTCTGAGCGCATAGCCAGGAGTAACCCCTGAGCTTCAAACGGTGTGGCCCAAAAACCAAAAAATAAATAAATAAATAAAAATACACCTTATTTTGTATTTGAGGAGACAATTTTGGTGGGTACCCATTACTCATTACTTTACCATTACTTTACCATAGAGAAAAAACCTGACAGTATAGTTTATGACAGTAAAGATGTCTTTAGCTCTATTAAGCTGAGAATTTGTAAACAGATATTTGTATATCAGCTAGAGGCTTTTTTGAAGGTATTATGGCTAATTGATTATGTCCATTCTAAACTGACCCATTGAAACTCTAATGGCCCGTGTGATATTCGGAGTTGATTTATAAGGTACTCAGATCATGAAGATAGATTTCTAATGATAAAATCAGTGCTCTTAGAGGTTAAAGAAAAGGGAGTCTTCTCTCATGCTCTCTGCTTTTTGCAATGTGTAAACATTGTAAGAAATACAGCCCTCTGTGAATCAGGAAGATAGATTTCACCAAAAGCCAACTGCGCTGGCTCCAAAAATGCTGATTCTTTAGTCTTCAGAATTTTGAGAAATAAACCCAAGTCTCCCAGTCTATGGAAATTGGTTATAGCAGTCCAAACTAAGTAATCAAAATTATTCTACTCAGTTTCCTCATCTGAACAGCAGGACTATATCTAGTCCAGCAGTTATTCTAGGAATTAAGTTGTATACACTTAACTCAGTGTTGGATACATGAAAACAACCTTGACTCGTTTATTTGCCCTCTTTATTTCTTTTTTTTTGGGGGGGGTCACACCTAGCAGCACTCAGGTGTTACTCCTGGCTCTACGCTCAGAAATTGCCCCCAGCAGGCACGGGGGACCGTATGGGATGCCGAGATTTGAACTACTGTCCTTCTGCATGTAAGGCAAATGCTTTACCTCCATGCTATCTCTTCGACCCTTGCCCTCTGTATTTCAGAAATGATGCTAATGTCTAGGCACTTTTTAAATAAATCTTAAGAAAATGTTGATGAAAAGATTCACTGACCAGTACATGTTTAATAATTCAAGAAATGTTTGTAATCTTTACAGTTTCCTGTACTAGCTTTTTCTATATCTAACAGTATATTTTGAGGACAATCAGGAAGACTGTTTTGCTACATTATTTATATTTTACCTTATATTAAAACCTTTGGTCATTTTTCCAAATATTTAGAAGGAGGTTTTAGTGACCTTTGTAAGAATCATAAAGTAAACTCTTGATAATTTAATTAAAATTTGGAGGCACTTGTTACTCAAGAAGTTAAGTATAAATGACACATTGAAGAGTTGTATCTAATCAGATGACTGAAAATCTTCAGACTAATTAAAAAACTTCATTTGGATTCTGGAAATAATATTTATCAATGACTGATGATAATAATACCATATTTTTCTGTTTGTTTTAATATTCTTAACAATTCCTATACTATTGGACTGGTATAAAAGATAAATAAATATAGTATGTGTATGTATTTAAAATAATTAACTATCATTACTAGGACACTGTTAAGGAGAAAAAGAGATCTTAGAAATATTCACTTATAATAGACAAAAAGACACTCAGAGTTAATTATGCCCAATTGCATATTAATCAGCAGAGGTTATTCAATAATGGGGTCAATATAGATATTTCTATTTTGAAGAAGCTCTATTTTGAACTTTAAATTGATTTTGAGAGTCTGTTTTCATATATTTAGATAATTATATATATATATATATATTTAGTGCTTTTATTTTAAAGCATTTATGGTGTTCATTTTATACAGTTCAGATATTTGTATATAGTATCAAAAGTTACATTAAGCAACCTATGGGTCATAGAGTATTCAGGATTCTACACTAGAGAAAAAAACTCCCATCTACAACTTTTTTTATCAGTCATTTTTCCTCCATTTTCCTTATCTATCACTATTGTAACCTGCTCAAACACAATAGACATGCCAAGATCCAGATCTCAATTCTAATTCTGTGTTGTCTCAAAATAGTTAACATATCATGTTTCTACTACAAACTCAAATATGACCATTCTGATCATGTCAAATTGCCATCTGCCAAATAGTCATACTTGACTGGTTTGATTAGTTTTTGAGATAACTCACTATAGTTTTATGAATAATTCTCATATGACTTCATCATAAATTTAAACTTGAACAAAAGATTAATTTCATTTATTTACCCATGGATTCTAGAGGAATCCTTAAGTGAGAAAAATCATTTGACATTAGTTGAACTTCAGCTAACAAATACTAACTTTTTTTCTAAAGTAGGTAAAATTTTGAAATAAATATTAAAATGTTGATGAATTTTACATTTTACTACTAATTATTTTAAATATTTGTGAATTCTGATGAATTTGTGCAGTTTTCTAGTCATTCTAATCACCTTTCAGTTTCCTGAAATGCACAATTCAAAAGTAAAACATATTCCTTCTGCTGCGGTAGTGTGTCAGATAAGTTACTATCACAGGCATTTCCTGCTTTAAACCTAGACTCATTAAATAAGACAAAATATGTATAATCCATTGTATGACGTTTCTCTATAAGAAACAAATTTTATAAAGTTCTTTGGGATATTATAAATAGATAAAAATTCCATGAAAGTTTAAACTTCCACAAATTCATCATTTATATCAAGTGACTATAAGATGTCAATAAACATAATGACACAAAGCACCAGAGCTGTCCTAAGTCACCTCAGCCATGTTGAAGGGACACTGACTCCTAAGGGAGAAAAGGAGAACACTGAGCATGGACTTTCGAGAATATGAAGAATGTTTCATGATCCCTTTTCTTCTTCCTTAAAAGTCTATACATATAAGGACAGGATATAGAGAGAGGCTATATTCATTCAGACTTACAGAGCAGATACATTTTAGCATGAATCAGAGGACCAGATCACAAGAAAATTACTTTTTGTTTGTTTATTGTTTTGTTTTGTTTTGTTTTGCTTTTAATCTCCGGGCTTATTTCTGGCTCTGCACCAGGAATCTGATCAATCACTCCTGGAGGGCTTGCAAAACCATATGAGGTTTCAGGGATAGTGACTTCCATATTGACAAACACAGACAGTATAAAGAGATAAAAAATTAATGCACAGCAGGGACTAAAATTCAGGCATCTGAACTTGATTGCAATTTTTTTATCCTTTCTCTTATTTTAATTATATACATTAAAAAAACAGCATTTAAACATTACAGCTGAAACCATATGTTCATTTTCACCTTCATCTTATATTTTGCCATTAATGCAGTATTTTGGTATCCTTATCCTATAATATTTGATTATTTGAAAATAATATATAAATTTAAAGTTATATGATGTGATATGATGTGATAACTTTATACACAAATACATTGTGAAATAATTCAAGATTGTGCAGGCACATACACATTTTTGGAGCAGGTTCTTTAATCCATTTCACTTGTTTTGTTTGTCCTTTAAGACTGGAGATATTCTAAGCTAAATGACCTAATGTTCTAAGCCTGTGGCTTATGTTCAAGGAAAGATAGGAATAGGTCCTATTCCTATCACTGAAGTCAAAGAAATAGGTACTCAATGGCTTCCACCAGTTACTATTTGGAGATCAAGAAAATTCAGCAAGGTTGCTGGTAGTCTACCTTTGCCTTATATAAAGTTGTGAAATATATCACTAAGATTTACAGTGATCTTCAAACTGGGAAAACAAAAAAACCTTTTCTGATATGTTGTCACTTTTGCCCTCATCCCAGAGTTCCAAGTAAAGCTTTTATCTAAGATTTAGACTCATATATTCTTCTGCATAGAATCTCAGTGAAGAGAAGCTCATTTTGTCCATGACAGCTCTTCTAGAAAATGGAACAATCAGGAGTGAAGCTAACCTCTCTCAAATCTTGTAGAAAACTTCGCAAGCTTACTTGTTATCTCTTCTCTCTGTTATTTTACTTCTCCCCCCATTCATAATTTTTGTGACTTATTTACAAAATTTTGTTCTCTCAGTGATAGTGTTATTTATAACTAGTTGAATTCTTTTTGCATACTTCAAGCATAGAGGTGAGAAATAAATTCAAATTTCTACAAAATTAATATTTTTCTGGCCAATATTATTCATAGGCTGAGGCAAAGCTGGTATCTATGCAGTTTTGTTAGAATGCCTAGGTTTGTCTATCATTCTCTTGACTTTGCTCTTCTTCAGTCCCCAGTTTCAGATTGACTTTTCTCCTGATCACTTCATTTTGTTTTCTAGAGGAAAACAATGTATTTGCTTGCATATCCAGTTCTTTGCAGAAGACATTTCTCAATATATGATAATCATTTATGTTTCCACATGACTTACATGTTCAATGCAGAACCAGTAATTATTGCAAATTACTTTGCATTATAAAATGATTTTGAATTGTTGAGTTCAATCACACAAATACGTAATCTCCCAATTCCTACATATTGGAATATTGTCAGAAAATGTGTGGGTTAATAAATAAAACACCCATTATAAAAATAGTGAATTTGTATTACTCATATGCCCATGAAATCTGAGAAGACAAACTACTGACAAATCTATCTTAAGATCCATATCTCAAACTTGTATATATATGCATTATATAATAGCATAAAGAATAACATGAAATAATTTATCATATTCAAAAGTGTAATTGTCACCAACTATTCCTATAATTTCAAAAACACCTAATACCTTTAATATTTGCAGAGCACAATATAGTTTAATCCCACATTGCAGTTCTAATTTTTACCTGTTATTTTATGAGTCTTACCCTAATTTCAACACATCGCTGATTATTTTTAGAGCCACTATTAACAAGACTTCAATCTTTTTCCTGTTTTCCCCTTGAGCAGTGAAGCAGTTGCCATGGAAACAGAATCCAATACCTCTCTGGAGTTTCACATTGATGCAGTTTTATGAGAAGGATTCACATGCTACTTTCTTCCTCTTTTTTATGTTTCTGAAGACCTATTACCTCAAAGAGACTCAAGTCATTGCTATGTTAAGCATACTTGACATAAGAGCTGACAGCATGTCCAGGAAAGATATAGTCTAGATCTCATCTAGAAATAATCCCCTAATCAAAGTTGGAGAAAGGCTTTAGCTTTTGAGTTGATTAAAAATACCAAGTCACAAGGTATTTTAATATGAATGTGGAATGAGGATTATTTTAATTGATGCCATAACTCACCACAAAGTCACACACTCAAATTCAAAAGGTTGCCATCATTATTTTAGCAAACTCTGTACAATAATTATGTTAGGGAAGCATCCTTACCTCCAATTCCATATACATGAAAACAAGGTTTGAAAATCTATTGTAGTTGAGTGATAAGGAAAAGTAAGTTCCCAAACATCTATGTGCTGAGGACAATTTTTTGAAAATAAGTTGTAGTTCTAAAAATTGTAGTTAGCTTCTATAGTATTTTCAGAAAATATAGTTGTATGGTAAGTATGGTGGGCTAAAATGGGTATAAACAGCATATGAATAAAAAATTTTATCATCAGATTCTACAATCTTAGCTGGATAAATTTTCCATTATATGAGAGTAAGTTTTGACCTTGCTAGCATTCAAGAATATTTTTTTGGCTAGATGTACTCTGATTAAATTTCTTTCCTGTTGTGAGATGTTTACAGAGAGCAAATTTGTGGATAAATCTCTGAATGTAACCTGGTATAACACAAGGACATCATCTGAAAGAAGAAAGTATTGTGTAGATATAGAAAACAAAGAGTAAATGGGGGACAGAATTTTTAATTCTAAATCCAACTGTACCTATGGGTACCTAAACAAAAGAATATAAACAAAGCAGGCAGAAAGAGAGTAGACACAGCCAACTAATAATAAGGGGCATAAAATGTTAGAAATAGGTGATCAATAATGAACATACAGGCAAAAAAACAAAGCCAAAAGACATGTGTAGAAACTAGAACAGACAGTAAACTAGACCACTAAAGGAGGCAGCAGGTTGGGAGATGAAAAACAGTTAAGATCACACTCTTGACTGTGGGGCTGGTAAGAGCAGGGAACCGAAACAGATGGATGGATCTGACCTTGCCCAGAGAATTTACAGGGAGGAGCGTACAATCAACACCATCATGGTGCATCAGCGGTGGTGGGGCTGTACCTACACATAATCTCACTGCCCTACAAAGCCCATTGACACTTTAGTCTATACCAGACAGTCCTAAGCAGAGAAGACCCAATTTTTTTCTTCCTTTGAAAATATATAGCCTCAAACCCAAACTAACTAGACTCTAACACCTCTACCACACTTGGGTAAACTCAATCACCTAGAATAAATAAACACTAAAATAGAGCTACCTCCAACCACCTCCTACATAATAAAACAGACTGCTTTTTCAAAAGAAAAAAAGAACATGAAATTCCAGAACCCCAACTTACCTTATGCAAAGAACAATGTAAAACTAAGGTAAGCACCATCTGGAGATATGGAGAGAAATCCTAATAGATTCCCAAGTCCTCCAAAACATAAGAATTTCATAGATGAGTACCTAAAATCAGCATTTAATGTCCTAGCAATAGAATTAAAAGAATCACTAACTAAAGAAATTAAGAAATCCTAGACAAACAACTCATCCAACCTAACAAAGAACTCTATCAGAAAATGAGAGAGTCCTTACAAACAAAATTGAGGGAACTAAAAAACATACTAGCAAGCCATAGTAGCAGAATTACACACATAGAGAATTGCATGGATGAATTTGAGGGCAAAATACAAACCAGCAACAACAAAAAAGTTAACAAAGAAATGAGAGACAAAACATTAGAAGAAAATGTAAGGTACTTAATGAACAAGACAAAAGAAATAATCTATGAATTATAGGAGTACCAGAAGGAGAGGAAAATTGGAAAGGGGAAGAACAAGTAGTGAGGGAAATAATAACTCTTGACTGACTCTGATAAGAGGCACCAGTACAAATCCAAAGGCAAAAAGAGTTCTGAATAAAATATACCCTAGCAGATCAACACCAACACACACAGTAATCCAAATGGCAGAGAGAGAGAGAGAGAGAGAGAGAGAGAGAGAGAGAGAGAGAAGAATAAACTCTTTAAAGCACTAAGGGGAAAATGTTCATGGAGGAAAAATAGGCAGAACACTTCAAGACTTATATCTCAAAAAAGTCTTTGATGATAGAATTCCAATGGCAAGAGTTATAGCATCAAATCTAAGTAAATGGGAATACATCAAACTAAAAAGTTTCTGTATGGTGGACAAAAAACTTGTTAAAACTAGAAGAAAGCTAACAGAATGGGAAAAAGTTTTGCACTCAACACATCAAATAAAAGGTTGATATCTAGAATATACAAAGCACTCAGAAAGTGCTCCATAAAAAGCCGCACAAAAAAGCTCCACAAAACCTAAGAAAGCCACAGATAAATAGGAAGAAGAAATAATAGACACTTTTCAGAGGAAGACCAATAGAGGCCAATAGACACATGAAAACATGTTCACCATCACTCATCATTAGGGAAATCCAAATCAAGACAACAATGAGGTACCACCTTACACCAGTGAGGATAGCACCTCAAAGATAATGGGACCAATCTCTGTTGGTGGGGATGCAGTAAGAAAGGAACTCTCATCCACTGCTGCTGAGAATGCTGCCTGGTCCAACCTCTATCAAAGACAGTATGGAGGGTTCTCAGTAAACTCAGAATTGAGCTGCCATATGATCTAGCCATTGTACTTCTGGGTATCTATCCCCAAAATAAAGACATTCATCAAAAAAAACATGTATGCACACCAGTATTCATTGCAGCACTTAGTACAGTAGCCAAAATTGGAATCAAACTAGATGTCCAACAACAGATGAGTAAATAATGAAGATGAAATACTACATGGCAGTAAAAAATTATACAATCATACAATTTGCAGCAACATGTATGGAACTAGAAAATATAATGTTAAATAAGGTAAACCAGAAGAAGAAGGATAAATTATAGCACTTATTTGAGATATTCAGAATATATAACATGTTTACACATAATACTCCATGAAGAAACACAACAGTCTATATCAGGGGTCTCAAACTCACAGCCCACGGGCCATTTGCAACCTTCCATACAACATTTTGTGACCTGCGGCTGGCCTTCAAATATCACAGCATTCGCAATTATTTGCTTACCAAGTAATTGCAATAAAAAATGCATTAGTAAGAAATCACATTAAACATTTACATACCCTGAGCAGTTCTATTTAGGGTATGCAAATGTTTAATGCGATTTTTTGTGATTTTTTCTTACTAATGTGATTTTTAATTGCGATTTTTGGTAAGCGAATAATTGCAAATATTTTGTGCCTAGTGCAGACATCATTTTTGCTGCTCCTGCCCACTGTCCCTTGCATTATCGGAGGCCTAAGGGAGAGAAGGGAGAGAAGGAAGGGAGAGAAAATTATTACAGAATTATATTTGGTCATACCTTCATCATGAATTCATCAAAGCATGCAGTGAAAAGAAAGATTGATGACGAGCACAGACAATTTCAGGAAAAGTGGGAGACACAGTATTTCTTTGTTGTGCACAGGGGCATCCCCACATGTTTTATTTGCTCAGAGAAAGTTGCAGTGCACAAGGAATACAACTTGAAACGCCATTATTCAACTAAACATGCTGAGGAATGTGCAAAATATCAAGGAAATGAGAGAGCCAAGCGGGTTGCCAGTCTTAAAGCATGTCTAATAAGGCAACAAGATTTCTTCAAGAAAGCAACCAAAGAGAATGTTGCATCAGTCGAAGCTAGTTACATGGTTAGTGAGATGATTGCTAAGGCAGGGAAACCATTCACAGAAGGAGAGTTTGTTAAAAAAAAAAAAAAAGAAATTCATGTTACAGGCTGCAAGTATTATCTGTCTGGAAAAGAAAGGTCAGTTTAGCAAAATCAGTCTTTCTGCCAACACTGTGGCAGAGCTCATTTCTGACATGTCAAGTGACATTAATCATCAACTGTGTGAGAAAGTCAAATGTTTTGATGCATACCCAGTTGCTCTTGATGAGGGCTCAGATATAACAGACACTACACAGCTCACAATTTATGTCTGTGGTGTTGATTGCAATTTTGAATTGACAGAGGAGCTGCTACAATAATTCCAATGCATGGCCAGACCACTGCTAATGAGATATTTTGGCATCTGTGTGATGCCATTGAGAATGCAGGTTTGCCATGGAAGAGGTTTGCTGGAATAATAACTGATGGAGCGCCATCAATGACAGGGAGGAAAAATGGACTGGTGGCACTTGTTCAAAAAACACTTGAAGAGGAAGATATAGAGAAGACCACTGCTCTTCACTGCATTATCCATCAGCAGGCCCTTTGCAGTAAATGCCTGCCGTGTGACAATGTGATGTCTGTTGTTGTGAAATGCATCAACCAAATTAGATCCAGGGACTTAAAGCACAGGAGGTTTCATGCTTTTTTTTAGAGGAAATGGAGTCAGAATATGGAGATGTGCTCTATTTCACCGAGGTACATTGGCTCAGCAGGGAAAATGTCCTGAAAAGATATTTTGGTTGAGAGTAGAAGTGAAAAACCTTCATGGAGAAGAATGGGAATGCTGTTTCTGAGTTGAGTGATCACAAATGGTTCATGGACTTAGCTTTTCTTGTTGTCATCACACAAAAACTGAGTGTACCAAACAAGATGTTACAAGGCCCAGGGAAGCTTATCAATGCTGCCTATGACAACGTGAGAGCACTCTCCACAAAACTTGTGTGATGGAAATCCCAGCTCTCTCAGACAAACCTTTGCCATTTCCCAGCATGCAAGGAACTTGTGGATGCAGGCATACCATTCAGTGGTGAGAAATATGTTGATGCTATTTTTAAGCTGGAGAAGGAATTTGATCACAAATTTGCAGACTTCAAAAAGCACAGAGCCACTTTCCAAATTTTTGTGGACCCCTTTTCCTTTGATGTGCAAGATGCCCCTCCTGTGCTTCAAATGGAGCTCATTGACCTGCAATGCAACTCTGATCTCAAAGCCAAGTTCAGGGAGATTAGTGGAAAAGCAGACATGCATGGACAATTTTTGAGAGAATTGCCCCCCCCCCCCCAGCTTCCCTGAGCTTTCCCGAATGTTCAAGCACACCATGTGTTTTTTGGGAGCACATATTTGTGTGAAAAGTTATTCTCCACATTGAACTTCAATAAGTCAAAGTACAGGTCTAGACTTAATGATGATCATCTTCAAGCCATACTGAGGGTCTCAACTGCTTCCTCTCTAAAGCCAAATGTGGTTCAGATTTGTGAGAAGAAACACTGTCAAGTCTCTGGTAGCAAGGAATAGGCAAAAGATGCCATGTTCAGAACTGTTCATGATCTTCACTCAATGTTCTATTCGTGTTCAGAAGAAATAATTAAAACTGCTAATAATGATGTTTGAGGACTTTTATTTTTGTGAAATCCCTTATGCGGCCTTGCCTCACCCCGATTTTGCCTCCTGCTGCCCCCAGGTAAATTGAGTTTGAAACCCCTGGTCTAAATGAGAGAAACTCTGTACACCATAGGTACCAGGGTATAGCGAGAAGAAGCAATCAAATTCAGTGGAAGAGGTTAAACATAAAATCTCTACTGTCTTATATACCATAAAAAATTGGCAGCACCAGGAACAGCTGTGTTAAGCGAACAGGTGTTCAATCAACCTTTCACTACAAAGGCCTATAATAAAGTTCTAATGTATTTATCCACAGAACTAGGTGTATAATATGATTGAAGCTAGGGACTCCTGATGCAGTGCTTACTATCAATAAGCTTACTATCAATAAGTTCTAATGTCTTGATTGTATTAGGTATCTTTGTCCACAGTGGTTTATTGAGAAAAAGGGTGGTCACCCTAATTTTGCAATTTTAGTCCTCTATCAAATTAGATAGCATATACAATGCTCATTATGACAATATCTTGATAAAATACTCAATTTAACCATTTCCTTTTGATTATGTCTTATATTAAAACCTAAAGCCTATATACATTGAGACCACTGAAACAGACATCTGTGCACCACAGACTTATGTTACAGGCCCCATTTATATAGTACAATTTTGCAAATTACTATTATTCCTCTTCCTTTTTTAATCTTTTCTTTTTCTTTTTCTTCCTTCCTTCCCTCCTTTCTTTCTTCTTTCCTCCTCTTTTTTCTTCTTATTCAATTCAACCTATGTTAATATTACATCATAAAGCCAATGCTGTCAGTTTCTTTTTAGAAAAGGAACCTCAATGTACGAGACACAGTAAATAATACTACATAGGGTAGACACCTCTTATAGTGCTCACTTCCATATTGCTTTTTACTCTCGACAGGAAAATCATGCTTATCCTAAAATCCTCCATTCACAATCTAACTCTGATGATTCATTTAGCAGAGTTCACCCCTGCCATTGATTAATTGCCTAGAAATTGGAAAACCTTCAAATTCCAAGGAAAGTGCCAGCCAAATTTTTTAACTTTTTCCCCCTCTTTTCTCTCTCTTTTTTCTTTTTCTTTTTTTTCACTCCTAACCTATATGTTAGCTAATTTTTTATCTTTTCTTAAATCAATTATTTCTTTTTTGTTTGTTTGTTTGTTTTTTGGGCCACACCCGGTGACGCTCAGGGGTTACTCCTGGCTATGTGCTCAGAAGTCGCTCCTGGCTTGGGGGACCATATGGGATGCCGGGGGATCGAACCGCGGTCCGTCCAAGGCTAGCACAGGTAAGGCAGGCACCTTACCTCTAGCGCCACCGCCCGGCCCCCTAAATCAATTATTTCTTAAGCACTCAGACCCATCCTATGAGGGTCAGACCTCCTACAACAACTTATGTATAGATCTCTAATATCTGTCTATAAGTGATATTGAGTTTGTATATAGTGGACTCATCTATGTCTGCCCAAATTATAATGTAAACAATCCATGCCTATATTGTACATAGCCCCTCTTATACCTTATCCTTCCTCCCCCATCATTCTTTCCTCTAGTCTCCTTGATCCTGATGTGTTATCCCTTCCTATTTAAACTTCTTTAACCTCAGTACTGAGACTGACCTCCTACCCCAAAAAGACACCACCCAGTTCAAGGTGAAAAGAAACCCTCTTACCCCCACATCTCATGCCCCAGCAAGAAATTGAAACCAGCACTCCTGCTGACTCATTCTATGTGACCCTTTTTCTCACAATCCCCCCTAAATGTGGACTGTTGCATGCTACTGAATTCAGCTCTAGAGATAACCCCAGCTCAATGGTTTACGTTGTAAACCATTTCTTAAACTCAATAATACCTCAATGTATAGGGCCGGAGAGATAGCACAGCAGCATTTGCTTTGCAAGCAGCCGACCCAGAACCTAAGGTGGTTTGTTTGAATCCCGTCATCCCATATGGTCCCCCGTGCCTACCAGGAGCTATTTCTGAGCGGATAGCCAGGAATAACCCCTGAGCACCACCAGGCGTGGCCCAAAAACCAAAAAAAAAAAAAGAAACCCACAATGTGGGATGAAAAGGTACCCTGGATCTCATCCCCTCCAAAAATATCTCCAAAGACTTAATGAGGATGTATATTTTTTCTCTGTACGTTTAATACCCCAGAAGTTATATCTATTAGATTATTTATTTCCAAATGTAAAGGTAGCCTCCTCCATCCATTTTTTAAATATTTTACTATTTTATTATTATTTTAATATATTTCTATATTATTTATTATTATCATTTTAATTTCACTTGTTGTGCTTCAGCTAGGTATGAAATTCTAGGAGAAAAGTCTAGCTTAGGATAAAAGCTCAGGTCAAAACCAGGGCACAAAGAATGTATACCGTGTCATTCTTACCTCCAAAATCATCAGCAATATAATAATACGCCATTCCCTTTTATAGGCATACTAAAAAAGGGAAATCTTATGTATAGTAACAAGCTCTTATTTTCTAGGGATAAAAACACATACATTTTATAATACAGATTGCCTCCCACTCTAAACACGTGTCATGGGGAAGACTTAGAATCCATGTGATCGGACAGCAACCATCCAACCCCAAACCCCATATACCAACCATAGAACCAACACTGTTCCCTGCAACAGCACCAAGAATCAAGCTCCTAAACCCCTGGGAGTTCCTAATACAGCTCTGGCACCAACTTGAGCCATAGTTATAGAACATCCTGATGATGAGAAAACAGCAACAATTTGATCTAAGAGCAGGTTGCCCTACCTCATCACCTAATGGTAAAATGAAAATAGAAGATACTGTCCTTTTATCTGTACAAAAATCAAGATCACTAATTACAGAAGATAGTCTTTGACAACTGTGATTGAGCAGAACTCTTCCTGAGACCAATAAGTAAGATCCTAGTTAGGCTATGGCCTCGGATTTGTACAAAAACAAAGATCGCTTAATCCAGAGGTCCGACTTCAACAACCATGACTGAACAGAACTTCTGGAACCATAAGGAAAGGCTCTATACTAGGCTTCATTCTAGAATCTGTGCCAAAACCAAAATCACTAATTACAGAAGACTGATTACAACAACCATCACGAAGTAGAACTTCTACACTTTGTCCTATAACCTGTGCAAATACCAAGATCTCTAATTACAGAGGACTAATTTTGTCAACCACAACTGAGCAAAACATTTCCTGGCACCATAAAAAGATGTTGGGTTTGATAATGACCATGTCTGGAGCCTGTAGGTTTTTTCATGACAGTTGCTTCAGGAGTAGAGTAACCCTTATTTCTTAGGCTAAGGGAACTCCCTTTCTAATATTCCCAATACTTACTGTGCCTATGCAAAAACAAACAAACAAACAAAAAAAAAACAAAAAAAACTGGTCACACTAGCCCTCTCTTTTTTCTTTCTCTTTCTTTTTTTCTTTCTTCTTTTTTTTTCTTTCTTCTTTTTTTTTCTTTCTTCTTATTGTTGTTTTGTTGTTTTTCATTCTTGTGTTTTTTTGCCATTGCTATTGCTGGTGGTTGTTGTTGTGGTTGTTGTTTTGTTGTTTTATTTTTTCCTACAGAACCACAGAACTTGAATAATCTTGTTCTGCCTCATAAATTGAGGCAAAACAAAGTAAATGATACCAGGAGCAGTCACTTGAAATTTGAGTGGAAATAAAATATGATCAGACCTAAACACCAAACTCAAAGTCGATGACAACAGAAACAAGATCCCCAATCCACAATAAGTTATACACAAAGGGGACCTGTACACTAGCAGTGCAGGAGGCAAAGGGGAAAGTATCAGATGCATGCTGGGAACAGGGGTAGAGGGAGGACAACACTGGTGGTAGGAATGGTCCTATTTCATTGTCACTATGTACCTTAAGTATAATGTGAAAGATTTGTAATTCACATTGGTCACAATAAAAATTGTATAAAAAAAGATCCCACTCTTAACTTTTTTGTAAAATTCCAATCAATTTTGTTGTGGTTTGTTTCCTTAGTGCAGTACTTAAGCTGGTTAAATAAAAGGCTAGTCTTTTTCTATTTTTTTATTACCAGCAAGTTTAAACTACAAATCTGACATACCAAGTTAATATTTCAAATATTACATTCAGTGTTTCTACTAATGCTTTATGCCTTTTCTAGCTCTGAAAGTTAGATTTTAAATGAGCTAAATGAAACTGAATTGTTCAGTATTCTACTTGACACCATTTTGTTCCTTAATGCTTTTAACTCTTGTCTTCATCCAAGATCCCTGCAAAAAGCATTCAACTTTATCGATTTAATATGAAGATTATTTATGAAATTTTTTCTGTCTACCACCAGATATGGAACACATTTTGTCAATTCTATACAGAATTTCTAATGTTGACTACCTCAGCAAAACCTTGGTCTATTTATACCAAAGACTCAAGGGCATTCCATGTTCTCTGCATGATAATAGTTAGGACTGTTTTGTTGCCTTTACTACACTGGCTCACTTCCAAGAGACTGGATATAAATTTTGTTTCTACTTATTTGCTACTAGAACAATATTCTTAGCCTATTCCTGACTCTTTCAGTCCTGAACCACATAAAGCCTAACTTTCATGCTTGTCTTTCTTGAACTTGCTATGTCTTTTCTTGTATTGTCACACATTTGTATTTTATGTGGGGTCTTCCCTCTCTTATATAATTCTAAAATTAGTAGGATGATTAGTTTTAACTCAGAAAGGATCACAGAAGAAAAGAGACCATAGCAGATTCAAGACTTTATAACTATTGTATTTAGTTTGGCTTTCACTCTAGGGAAATAAGAAATCATTGAAGGGTCATCACTAGATAGAATGTAAGCAGGACTTAAGTGATAGAAATAAATCACTCTGTTATTTTAGGAACAACTAGTAAAGGAGAAAACAGTGAAATAAAGAAGTCATTTATAGGCCACCATAATAATCTAGATTTATTTGGATACTGGTTGTTATCAACAGTATAATAAGATATATATTATATTCTTCAAAGTTATGATATAATCATCACTGTTATTAGTTTGTAGTATTGGGTATTGAACTCAAATATCAGACATGTGTAGCATGCATTCTAATATTGCCAGCTTAGTCCATACAACATATAATGCTCCATATATATCAAATTTATAAATAATTTATATAGTTCATCTAATAAAACTAGTTTAAGATTTAAATGAGAATTTATGGTTTATATATAAAATGAGTTTGGGATAATAATTTAAGCTTCAAGCATAGATTAAAGTATTGATGATAAAGCAAAAATAGTTGAATAAGGTAAGAATAAATCTAAATAATAGAAAGGAGTGCATAAATATCAGAGAGAAGAAACATGTTCAAATAGAAATATTTGTTAGGGTAACACAAAGATCCAGTGGAAACATGACTAGGATATAAATCTGCTGAGACTTGAATCAGAAATTTTAGGAGAAAACAAGCAAGAAATTCAGACAATGCAAAAAAGAGCATCAGAGAACACCAGCAAGCAGACAAAACAGATCCTCAAGCATTGTACTTTGCAAAACAACTGCTTCTACAAATCATCTACTTTTAATCTGCTGGAAGCATTATTTCTCATGCAGTGTGTCAAGCCTCAATCAAGTTCTTGAAGTGATTTGCATATAATAGCAGGTTTTGAAACCTGATAAATATCAAAGATAAAAATAAAAGTCAGTATATAATGGAACCTCAAGAACAAGTGGAGGGCATTAAATGATGACATTTGAGTTCAGCAACAGGCTAGCAATGAATGAAAGGAATCGGACAAGATAACTCTGCTACCAAGTGAATAGAATACATAAAATAAGAACAAAGACTGAATTCTGACCACGAAGAGGACACATAAGTCAAACTCTGCAAAAGGCATCCTTCACATCAAACCCCATACCTGCTTCAAAATATTTTTTAATTCTTGGTAGTGAGTTCCAAAATAACATTTTGCTCATGTTCTGATGGAGAAAGGGCTGCAAAGAAACAAGGTTGGAATTAAGAAAATGAAAAGGGAAGTCAAGCAAAAGACCATGAGATGATGACAATTGCACTGCTTTTAGTGGACATAAAAGATGGCTTTTAATGGGCACAAAAGTGAAGTAATTCCCATATTTCTGGCTGGGTATGGATAAGAAAAATGTGAAACATTGCTATGGATTATGGTCTATGGTATTGTTCTTCAAAATATAAATTATCCCTGCTAATAACAGCATTTATTAATTAAATATAACTATATTTGACTGACCTACAGACACAGAAATGTGTAAGTTGCAATAAGACAGTTCATGTATCCTACATTTTTGAGTAACAAGTTAAGGGCTGAAGATGGACCTGGGCCTGACTTATGCTAATCAGGGTACTTCGTAAGTCTTATTTTATTTAATGTAGGAGAGAATTTTTCCTAGATATTTTTCTTTTATATATATATATATATATATATTTAAACATTGTGATTACAAACATGATTGTAGTTGGGTTTCACTCATAAAAAAAACCATTCCCCTTTGTCTGTACAACATTCCCATCACCAATGCACCTGTCTCCCTCCCCCCACTATCTGTATTTGAGACAGGCTTTCTACTTCCCTCACTCATTGAGATTGTTATGATAGTTCTATGTGTAGTTATTTCTCCCATAGAGATTTTTCTCTTTGGATTTACTATATAAAATGGTGAACTTTTTACAGGAAATCCTGGCAGCTGTAACCAAGCCCACAAATGAAGTCACCATGTTTGAACCAGGCCAGTTCTTTTCTTGAACAAGATGTAAATCAAGCCATGAAAGATTATGGCTATCCCAGCTCAGATAGCACAGAAATGGGCATCTCCGGAGGTCTTCCAAGAGACTCTGAGTAAATGGCCTTAAAATTCATAGTATTACAGCTTTGGATTTCTGAACAACTTCATTTGTTTGATGAAGTCATCTCTAAAGTAACACCCCAATTTAACAAACTGGACATATAACAAGAGCTTCTAAACCTTCTGTCATTGCATTAATGAAAATAATTTTCACAAATGAACTTGCTACTGTTCTTTTTTATACTGTTTTTCTTTCTTTTATTCTTCCTTTCTTTTCTCTCTTTTATTCAATTGTTCTTTCCTATCTTCATAACTTATTTTATTTATCTAGAAACAAATGTATTAATAACTGTATGATGCATTTTTTAAATAAAAAAAGTAAATGGTGAAAGATAGGAGTCATTTGTAGCTTTTTTCTCAGTTCTCTAGAAGAAGTCTAACTGTATGAAGTTCAGCTGAGACTGAGAAATGTTGAGACAAGCAAAGCTGAGAGATGGATAAAGTGTGACTGAATAGTTTTGAAGTGTCAGCTCCAGACATAAAATGATCTGATAAAAGCAGTTATTTTTTTGATTATCCTACTAACTCCAGTATCCTTTCCAAACTATGTAAAAAATTAATGTTTTATCTTAGGCTACAGTAAGCAATAGATACTTGAAATATAGTGTAAGATTCTTTATTAACACTTGCTGAAAACATAGAGATAAACTTGAGGTTCAGGAAAAACTACTGTATATCTAGGAACTAAAATATCACTAGAATTTAATTCTGCAGCTTACAAGTGTGTAGATATCTCTGATACTATTCTCAGTCTCTCTCACAACAAACCACTTTCTTTTACAGAGTTGTAAATGTGACTTCCAAAATCACCCTGGTTTGCTTCTCATGGGTTCTGTCTCTATTTTGTTTTTGGGTTT
The DNA here is from genome assembly GCF_024139225.1 of Suncus etruscus. Taxonomy (NCBI): domain Eukaryota; kingdom Metazoa; phylum Chordata; class Mammalia; order Eulipotyphla; family Soricidae; genus Suncus; species Suncus etruscus. The sequence goes on along the minus strand of NC_064850.1, from coordinate 104,602,941 downwards.
TGTTGTTGTTGTTGTTTTGTTTTTTGTTTTTGTTTTTGTTTTTTTGGTTTTTGGGTCACACCCAGCGGTGCCCAGGGGTTACTTCTGGCTGTCTGCTCAGAAATAGCTCCTGGCAGGCACGGGGGACCATATGGGACACTGGGATTTGAACCAACCACCTTTGCTCCTGGATCGGCTGCTTGCAAGGTAAACGCCGCTGTGCTATCTCTCCAGGCCCTATTTTGAAACTGGTTGTTGTCTCTCTTTACTGAAAACAAAGCAAGTCGTTTTAATTTCTAGACCTATAATTTGAAAAATACTAAGAAACAATTCTAATCCACCTTGTGTCACATAATAGATGAATTCATTGTTAACTAAAATTTTGAAATATAGTTAGAGGAAAAATAAAAATTACAAGAACAGAAGTACTAATTCTAAAAAAATGTGGACTGTAGTAATAACTTAATAGGCTAAATAGAAAACATGCTTTGCATACAGATGGTCTAGGTTCAAGCCCCACCACTGCATGGTCCCCTGATCTCCTCCAGAATCAACATCCAAGCACAAGGCTGGGTTTACTCCCTGAGTACCACCATGTATGACATAAAAACTACTCCCTTAGTGTCAAAAATAAAAATAATGGATAGTAAAACTACACAATTCTCTTTCCAAAACTATAGTGTTTTATTTCATTTATTTTTAAATTTTATTATAGTTTAGGGTGGCTTAGGCAATGTTATGACAATATATTTTAAATATGTGGTATTAATATAAAAAGTTATCATACACCACCACCAAAGTGGTGGTGTTTAATACTATTCTTATTTCAGCTCTAGAAGCATATTGTTTACAACAGGCAGAATTGAGTCCTGATACTGTCTAAAAGGAGATTATTAGAATGAGGCCAACTGAAATTATTTCATCCAGATTCTTATAAAGTCAAGTTAGCATTTAATTTATTTTGATAAAAATGGGTCATCTTAATATAAACTTAAAATTTTATATTTAGGTCAACTCCAAGATTATCTATGGCTCTATATACCAAAAAAGCACATTTTTATTTATATTCTCTTGTAGTATATAATATACATTGTAAAAGAAGAGATATGGATATTAGTCATGATGGCAGGTTCTGGAGAGCAAAATATTGCAATCTATTATTTCCTTATTGGGACATGAATATATATTAAAAAATAGTCATAAAAAAGACAAAAAACTAGCACAACCTCAAAAGCCTAGTACTATTTTCTAGGTAACTAGAATAATGGAGTTGCCATTTTGCCATTACTAGGTTGATTGAAAAGAAAATGCTTATGGGTAATATAGGATGAAGCTAAGTTTCAAGGCTTTTTTAAAAAGACATTCAAGTGGAGATGTCAGGAAAGCTATTAGAAATATGGGGCCATATTTCAGAAAAATATAAATCCTCCAGTATTATAAGGTTAAGATTAAGAGGAGGGAGCTCCCAGATACACCAGTCCAGCTCCAAAAATATGCATCAAACTAGGCCTGAGCAGATTGAAAAAAAAAGCTTTAAGAGTGTAAGAGGAGGGGCCAGAGCAATGGCACAGCTATAGGGCATTTTCCTTGCATGCAACTGACCTAGGATGAACTGAAGTTCTATCCCCCGCATCCCATATGGTCCCCCGAGCAAAGAGCGATTTCTGAGCACATAGCCAGGAGTAACCTCTGAGCATCACAGGATGTGGCCCAAAACAAAAAAAAAAAAAAAAAAAAAAAAAAAAAGTCTAAGAGGAAAACCAGGAAGAATGTGTTGTTCTGGAAACCATGTCAATGAAAGATGTGAAAAAAAATAATCAAGTATGGCAGATGGTAGATTTAGCAATCAGTGCTTCTGCCATTAGTGCTTTTTGCAGTTTCTGTAGAGTGATAAGGCCAAAGGACAAAGCTTTGTGTTTGTAATGAAAAGACTGCAGTAAAGACAGCTAGAAGAAAACCAAAAGTCTTCTGGAAACCTTAACAGCATCTTATAATGCTGACTCATTCATGTCTTATAAGTCACACTCCTTACCCTACCACCTGGGAACCACTGAGGGAGAGAATTGGAGAATATAGTATCTATTTAATAGATTATCACTGTGTTCTTTTTACTTTTCAAAGTTTCTTTTGAAATTATTAGAAAAAAAACTTACTTTGAAATTAGAGGCTCAAACTGACCTTTAAATCAAATTAAATGTTTCTTATTTCCCCTTTGTACCAGCAGGTGGAGAGAAAGACCAAATCAGCTCTAGAAAAATTCTGAAAAAACAAACTTAATCCTAATGTTTAGACTTGTGGCCTGTATTAAGTTTTATTACCCAAATTTTTATTATTCTTATAAATTTTTGACATCTGATGAAAAAATTAAAACCATAATTATTTAAGGTATACAATGCAATGATTTAACATGTGTATAACACTAAAATAGAGACTAAACAAGCTAATTAATATACCCATCACCTCACAAAGTTATCTTCTGTATATGATAATAAGATATAATTAAGATACAATTAAAAGATTTTAAAAGAGCAGTTCTGAAAATTTCAAGTAGATAATACTAAATGATGAACTCTAGCTACCATGCCACTGAGTACATGCTGAGTACTTACTAAAAGGACTGAAAGGCACTTCTCTTTGTACCCTTGCATTAATATCTGTGCAGGCCTTCTATGCCCCTTCTTAGCAACTATTATTCTACAATCTTCTGTGAGTTCAACTATTATATATGCCACTTTTAAGTGAGTTCCTATAGCTTTCTCCAAGCTGAGATGAACTTGTCTTACTTAGCACAATATCTCCTACTATATGTATCTTGTTGTCGCAAATAAATTTAAATTCTATACATAGATGATTTTTAAATGGTCTAATTTTGGTATACAAAATAAATAATAACCAAAGTTGAGTAATTAAAAAAGGACAAATCAATGAAAGTCGTTTTAAAAATGAGACAAACACTTGCAAAGTTATAAACAAAAGTGGAAGTGCACTTGAAGTGCAAGACAAAAGAATCCAAGATAGTTGATTGGCAGTGGATGAAGCGCCATGTCCTTGAGCAACATACAGTTCGAAAATGCATGCCTAGACAGAGACACAGTATTTTCTTGCCTCTTTCAGATATTTTCATGTGCACTCTGTTCTATTTAAAGAGGTCAAGATGAGGCACATATCTAAAAATATTTTTGCAAAATATATTGATTCACAAATCAAGAACTGAGACTAGAGTACTTTTTTCTTAAAAATCAGTAGATTTCCTGTGTGAGTTGAGCAACTCACTTTGAACTCTGTATTCTAGTCCATAAAAACAGATAAGAAGAACATGTAACTCACATTGTGTTCTAAGAAATCAACAAGATCTGGGTAATGCAGATAAGCAACACTGTCTACGTAAATGCTCAGAATTGTCATGATTTTCATCGTTACAATACACTACCTAAAATGCTTTCTTTTAAAATCCCATCAGTATCTTTCTTCCCTTATTTATTTCTCTACCTCTAATCACCTTTCTCATCTATCCTTTGTGACAGCCTTCTTTAGGTGCCAGTGCATTCAGTGTTGTGGCTGCACTAGTTCTTGTGGTTTTTTTTATTATAACAGCAAGCTGCCTTTTAGCAAAAACCATCAGGAAACTAAAAGTAAAAAAAAAGAGGAGGTTTATTACTTGCAGTACCTAGAAAGTACACAGCACAGTCAGGGTTATGCAGCAAGATCATGAGGCATGGAGGAGAGAGAGATGACCCAGTGTCTGCTATATTGGGGTCAATCATGGGTCTCAGATGTTATTGTTCAGGCACATTCTTTATTGGTACATTTTAAACATCATGAATAAATTTGCATTTATTTGGTAAGTTAAAAGTGTGGTGAAAAACTCCTGTCTGGGAGCCGGAAGCTTCAGCAGGCAATACGGGGAAAGCATGGCTTCATGCTCTAGGCTTTTGGGTCAAGCTTAGGGGAAGATGCGGCCTCTGGCTGCCCCCCACAGCCTTCTCTTTCCTTCCTCCCGGACCCCAGGGTTACCCCTGACCACTTACCCAGGATGCCAGCAAGGTGGGTTCCGGCAAGCAGTTTAAAGGAGATCCCAGGCCTCTCCTATCCTGCACCAGGGGTGGGAGGAGGGGACTAGTGAACTTCAGGCTTCCAGCATAATTAAGGATCCAAACTCCTCTCTGGGAGCTGGAAGCTTCATCAGGCAACACGGGGAGTGCATGGCTCCATGCTGTAGGCTTTTTGGTCAAGCTTAGGGGAAGATGCGGCCTCTGGCTGCCCCCCACAGCCTTCTCTCTCCTTCCTCCCGGACCCCAGGGTTACCCCTGGCCTCCTGCCTAGGATGATAGCAAGCAGTTTAAAGAAGATCTCAGACCTCCCCTATCCTGCACCGGGGGTGGGGGGAGAGGACTGCCCCCCACAGCCTTCTCTCAATCTCCATTCTCAAACCATGTGGAGCTTTTGCCCCAGTGTAAAATTTATATAGATTTATAGGATATCATATAGTTTAATCCACTTTGTGTTATACATTACAGATAGGTAAATAGAACATCATAGGGGTTCATCTATGTTTACAATATACAGAATGTCTATGTTGTATTATTCCCTTCCCCCATTGGCCCATCACCTTACAGGCTCATTTCTAGTCCTTTACTCTCACCCATACTGTCTATTACCCCACATGTAACCATTTTTACCCTCAACTCTTCGCTCCTAATGAAGCAAATTATTATCCTCTCTCAAGATAACTGCCAGACAGCTCCCAAAATGAAAAAATAGACTCTCCACCTGAGAAGAAACCAAAACTCTGTTCCTATCTATTATCAACTTTCTCCTATCCTCCAACTCCCTTCACTGGGTACAAGTACTTGCCACCGTAATCAGTTTCTGAGACGCCCCCAGTCAAAGACATTTTCTGATAGGGGGTGCTGGGAGTTGTTTACAGACTACAGATGGCCAAATCACAGACAAAAGTGGCATCCCAGAAACAACACCCTCCCCCCCCCACTATTTCTAAAACATAAAAGGGGCACGCGTATCTCCTGGTTTTCTTGTTTGTTTGTTTGTTTGTTTGCTTGCTTGCTTTTTCCCCTTTGAGATCTGTTCAATAAGCAATGCTGGTAGAAGAGTATCTCTGTATAGAATTCACTTTAGAACCAAGTTATGGGAATGTTGGACTTGATCCTCAGCCCCAGATGCACCAACAGTACCTTGTGGCATTGTTTCTCTTTTGCATTGGCCCATTAAAATGGAAAAATAATACATATGCAAACAAGTTCTTATCTAATAAAGATGGGAACACAAATTTTGTAATGCAATTAGGTCTTATATCCTGAACATCGGCATAATGATTTGGCTTAGGCCTCAGAAGAATGGGCATTGCCCATACACCCCTGAACAATGGATACCATCTGCAAACAACGACTATTGTCTATAACATTGCCAGGATGCAAACCTCTACCAGGGAAGACCCTAACACTGCTCTGGCATTGACTTACTCCAAAGAGTGCTCTCAACACCCAGACGACTTAGCAACAACCTGCTTGCAGGGCAGGTCTCTCCACATCTAATGGTGAGGTGAAACTATAGGATGCTCCACATCAGCCTGACTTTGATAAAGGAAATGCACAGAATCCAGAATCTTTAAATACAGGAACCTGACACCAACAACAGCTAAAGTGTGAAAAAGTTTCACTGGGTCCATGGACTCATGGACCATGGACACAGGGGTTGGACAGACTGGTATGCCTGGAGCTCAGAGTCAGTCTTATGCCAATAAACTTCTGGGGTGAAGCCTTCTTGTAATCAGGCCAAGAATTTTTTTTCTGTTTTCCCCAAATGTTGCCACTATCACATCTTTACTACTGTATTTTTTTAACACTTACCTTTAAGAAAGGAAAAAAACCCAGCTTAATGAACTTAAAAAAACTTGACTGTAGTAAAATGCCTGTCTTGAATACAGGCATGGTATGGGAAATAGGGAGGGGGAGGCGCATTGGGGTGGGAATGTTGCACTGGTGAAGGTAGGTGTTCTGTTTGTGACTGTAACCCAACTATAATCATGTTTGTAATCATGGTGCTTAAATAAAAAATTTAAACTGTCAAAAAAAAATAAAGAATAAAAAAAAGTTAAAAGTGTGGCAAGAGGGGCCAGCACGGTGGCGCTAGAGGTAAGGTGTCTGCCTTGCCAGCGCTAGCCTAGGATGGACTGCGGTTCGATCCCCCATTGTCCCATATGGTCCCCCAAGCCAGGAACGACTTCTGAGTGAATAGTCAGGAGTAACCCCTGAGCATTACCAGGTGTGGCCCAAAAACCAAAAACCAAAAAAAAAAAAAAAAGTTAGTTAATTATTGAAATAAGTCAAGATCCCTAAAATAAACATTTCTGATGGCAGGCAACAGAAGGTTTTCCTAGTCTTTGGAACTGTCAGTGCATTTAATGAGACACTCCTTTTTGACTGGACTCTTGGTATTCAAAGCATAAATTGTCAGTAACATTAAAAATTAAATAAAAACTGTTAGTTATTATATTATACAGGCATTATATGAATTCATTTGAGATAGAATAGAGAGTGGGGAGAAGCAGGGAACAAGGACACCCCTTTTCCCCCTCTGTGACCACAATGACCATTGCTTTGCTTTCCACCTCAAAAAGAAAGGCTATCTATGTCCTTGAGTAACATATTAAGGAAATGGAGCCAAAGAGATAGCATGGAGGTAAGGCATTTGCCTTTCATGCAAAAGGTCATTGGTTCAAATCCCAGCATCCCATATGGTCCCCCAACCTGCCAGGAGCGATTTCTGAGCGTGGAGCCAGGAGTAACACCTGAGCGCTGCCAGGTGTGACCCATAAACTAAAAAAAAAGAAAAAAAAAAGCCATATTAAGGAAATGTAAAAGGAGGATGTTTAACTGCATAAGAGAAACCAAAGTAAACCCACCTTCTCTAACATAGATCACCCTTAACCTAGTCTTGTAAGTCACATCCTGGAATGAAAATGGAAGTTGCCCCTGTGACTGTGTAACCCCTTAGACATCACTTCTTTCCCAGTCTTGCTTCATGAAAATTTTGCCCGCCTTTTATTCAGGGAGCCAGTCAAGACACCTGGCCTGTGTTATCTCCCTGTTCACTAATTTATAAACAACACAGCCTGAAATTCTCCTTGGCTCCATGTCCATTTCTATTTTGAATGGAAGCTAAAGAACCTGGGAGACAATCATATGTCAACCAAAAAATCTGAGGAGGAAAAGTCACACCACCATATCAACTAGGTACAAATGGGGTTGACTCTGTTCATTGGAAGGCTTTTTCAAGGTCTTTTATATAATAGAGTATCTATTAGGTATTTGATAATGTACTTAATAGTGTAGGTATTTAATATGGTATCTAATCAAGACTGGAATAAATATATCTAAATTATTCTTATTGATTTATTTTTGTGTCTTGAGACCACATCTCATTGTGATCAGGTCTTACTCATGATTCTGCATTCAAGGAGGGGCTCAGGAAATCATATGGGGTATCCTGGATCAGAACCAGATGAACTATATCCTAGGCAAGCATCCTGCCTGCTATACTATTTCTCCAACTCCAAGATATCCAGTTTTTATGGGGAAATTCAAGTAAAATTTTTCACTAAATGTAGCACTTAATAACTAATTTTAGAAGCTTTAGATTACCTGATTAGGCCATTTTCTAGCTAAAAAATTGGCAGATGAGCTTTTTTTGCTCATGGGGAATAAAAAGTGTAGTGTGTTATATAGTGTGTAGTGTGTTATAAACTGAAATTTATGGTTTTATCAGTCATTATGCAAGATTAAATCATAACTAGATTTCTGCTAACATTACTTACATATATTTTAATTATTATGTTGTTATTAGAGTTCCTCTTATAGCTGTTTTCATTTATTTTAAATTTTGAGGTTTACTTTCAGAAGATGTAAAAGATGATACAGAGAAAACAGAAGCTTTACTGAAAGCTTCTAAAAGATTAACTCCTGGGCAAGAACAATAGTAGAGAGAGTAGGGTGCCTGTCCTATGTTCAGCTGACCCAAATTTGATTTCCAGAAACCCCATCTGGCCCCCTGAGCTAAGCTAAGAGTGATCTTTGATTACATAATCAGGATTAAGTCCTGTGAAACTCCTTAAGGAACTCCAAAACTAAAATATGGGAAAAGAGAAATGTATGACTTCCTCTGTGGTTTTTTAGCTTTTTTGAAATAAGTCTTCTTAAACTGTTTCCACTTGTCACCTCTTGCACCCTAGAAATTTAACACAGATGAGCCCTTTTGAAAACATCTTACATTCATTAGACATCTGATCAGAACCCAGTTTTAAGAAGGTAGGGTGTAGAACACAACGAAGTTGTTTCTTTGGAACAGCAGCTGTGGGAAGAGCAGTATAGTGCATCTACCCATTAGTCAGAACAAAGTAGGTCATAAGGCAGCTTTGATGACAATCAGAAAGGAAATCAAGACAAATTAGAAAGAGTTTGAGTACTTGTGAGACCTCCCTTTGGAGACTGAGAGAATTTTAACATTACTTTGGCAAACTCCAAATTCTTGGATGCGACGCAAGAGACATTATAATTCCAGCATAAAGAATTAAAGAGACTAGGGTCAGAGATAGTTCAAAGAACTGGAAAACATGACTTATATGCAGAGATTCCCCATTCAAACCCCAGTATTGGATGTTTAATTAAACACCACTACTTAGAGCCACTAATGTTAGGGAATAAATGTTTCCCACCTATAAGGTTTTTACCAATAATGTAATTAGTTTTTTTAAGCATAAAAGATATTTCTTTGCATATACTGATGAGGATTTCTTCCAGTCTCCTTAGTACAATTTATAAGATACAAGTTCTTTATGTGTTTTTACCAAAATTACCTAAGACAATAACCTATGCATCAACATTTTGAACCATAGAAGTTATAATAAAAAAGACTAGAAAAAAAATGCTTGAACTAAGAAAGTGGACATTTTTTTAGCCTTTCAACATTCCAAGATCGGAACTCAAATTAAGCCCTGTGAAAATTTATTTTTAAATAATTTAATTAAAAAAACTCTCCAAATATTTACCAAAGCTATAGAAACCCATTGAAAATGGCTACTTTTTTTTTTTTATTGGTTTATGGTTCACACCTGTATGTGCTTAGGGGTTATTTCTAGCAGTGCTCAGGGAACCATATGTAGTGCCAATGATTTAGTCAGTGTCAGCCATGTGCATAGAAAGTGTCCACTTCCTTTACTATCTCTCTGACCTATGTCTACTCTTTTTTATTTTGTCAGCCATGAAATCTTTGAAACCATAGATTACCAGAAACATTTGTCTCTGGGATTGCTTCAATAACAGCAACCCTTGGAATTGCTTCAAACAACCCATCTTTGTCTAGAGATAGACCATGTGATATAGCTAAACAGCCTTGATTTCAGGCCAAAGCTGAACTTCAGACAGAATGTCAAACAGCAAATCTCTGGGTTTACCAACGGACAGCTCTCAATTTAGCTTATCTGAGAACAGAATCACAGTTCCATTTAGTTGTTACTTTTGACTGCTTTCGGGACTAGTGGTAGAGTGTTGCCTTGCATGCTGCTGACCCAGATCGGACCCAGGTTTGATTCCCCAGCATCCCATATGATCTCTGAGTCTGCCAGGAGTGATTTCTGAGCTCAGAGCCAAGACTAACTCCTGAGTGCCACCAGGTGTGCCCCCCAAAAGAAAGAACTATTATTGACTGCTTTATACACTGTCCTAATTATTAACTTTGAGCCCATCAAAACATTATTTATATTATTCATAAACCTCTATATTATGCAAAATCCTGTAATAGATTTAATTTCTTTTCTTTAAAGCAACAAGGCACTATTCCTGTAATGTGTCTTCCCCACATCAATCGGAACCTCTGGTTAGTTGTAGATATTAAACCAGTGTCGTTTTTTGTTTTTTGGTTTTTTTGTTTGTTTGTTTTTGTTTTTGTTTTTGGGCCACACCTGGTGACGCTCAGGGGTTACTCCTGGCTTTGTGCTCAGAAATCGCTCCTGGCTTGAAAGACCACATGGAACACAGGGAGATCAAACCTTGGTCCGTCCTAGGCTAGTGTGGCAATGCAAATAGATGCCTTACTGCTTGCACCACCACTCCGGCCTCCAGTGTTGTATTTTTAACTTTTAGAAAACTTAATAATCTTTAATCTATTCCATAAACAAAAATTATATTTTTCCATCACCATCTCTTTTCTCCTTAATGCAACTGCATCTACTAGTTAGTTGCTCCCAATGACCCTAACCAGTGTCAGCAACCTGCAGCTCGCGAACCACATGTGGCTCTTTACACTTTTAATTTGGCTCTTCTGTGCGCCGAGCGGCCGCTCCAGGAGTCAGGACTCTGCTCCTAGCCTCTGTCAGTGCGCCCCTGTGTTGCTTTCAAAATAAATTTCAATCATGGATTTGGCGGGATTTGGCGAGATTTGGCTCAGCTGAAAAAAAAAAAGGTTGCTGACCACTGCAGACTGTGCCTAATGAGCATATTCCCTGTTTCTGAGTTAGACTCTATCTTCTAGAACCCATGGCAGGCACCCTTCCAGTAATCCACTACTTTCTTCTCACTGGTCATCCACTCCAAGACAGCCTCCAGTTATCTATAAGTTCAGGAATCCACACTCTTATAGTCTTTTCTCACACAGAAACTGGACTGAACTGTACAACCAATAGAATACTACAGAAAGGATCTGTGTGACTCCAGGCACTAAGTCATACTATCCAATGACACTTTTACTGTCTTGGATCTCTTATTCTAAGTAAAGTTGTACCATCTCATGAAAATACTCAAGCAGTCCTATGGTGGGGTTGTGGTGAAGAGAAATTGAATTTTCCCATCAACTACTGGAACCTATTTGTCAACCATATGTGTAAACCATGGTGTCTTAGGCCCAAACTCATCTAAGTAATTTTGTTAAACTTATAATGTTTAATACATGATCTTAACTATTCACAAGAGCTCGAATATGGAAACAAACCAAGTGCCCAAGAATAGATGAGTGGAAAAAACTGGTACATCTACACAATGGAATATTACACATCTGTTAAGATAAAAAGCGATGGATGGCTTCATAATATGGATGGATATAGAGAATATATGCTGAGTGAAATGAGTCATAGGGACAAGAATAGACAGAATAATTGAATTTATGTGTGGGAAATTAAAAAAAAAAAAGCATGGTCACAAAAGCCAAACATAATATTTAAAGGCAACAGAGGCAATGTCTATGAGAACTGGTCCAGGGCAGGAGAAGCTTGCCACAAATAGTGGGGTATTGCATTTAGGGAAGAAGGAACAACTATGACAATGATAGTTGGAAATGATTACTTTACCCAAGAATTGGGTGCTGAAAGGAGATAAAGTGATATGCATGATACCCCTTTGAAAACAATTTTGCAAGCCACAGTACCTAAAAATCAAAAATGATAGAGATAAGAAAAATATCTGCGATAGCAGGCAGAGAGTGAGGGCAGGGAAGAAACTGGAGACATTGGTGGCAGGAAATATGCACTGGTGAGTGGAGTTGTATATTATATGATTGAAATTCAATCATAAAAAAAATAAATGAGCATATAATGCTTAAGAGGTAAGTGAGAGTGTACTTAGGGATTATTTCTGGTACTCAGTGATCCTTCTTTTAGGTGCTTCTGGGGATCATAGGTGGCTAGCCTGGGTCAGCTGATGTAAGGTCCTAGCCCTATTTCTCTGGCCCCAAGTGTGTTCTCTTGAATATGCAATGTTAAAACCATATTTGTTTAGTATTTTATATTTTAAGAATTACAAATTTTCAAAGTTATAGAAGGCAGGACATTTGCCTTTGTACATGGTCAACTTGAGTTACAAAATTTCAAAGTTATAGAAGGCAGGACATTTGCCTTTGTACATGGTCAACTTGAGTTAGACTCTAGTCAGAACTCTGAGGCTCTGGTTCCCCTGAGCCTGGTAGGAGTAATCTCTGGATACATAACCAGGAGTAAATCCAGAATAAATCCTGCTGTGGCACCAGAACTAAATAAAACAAATTACAATTTTTAAGGTATGAGACTTAAATTTACACAAAAACTATTTCAGATATAACAATATATTAATCAAATTTAATTTGGCAAGTCAAGACTATTTGTCTAATGTACAAATATAAAAATGTAGAGTATATAAGACAGTCTTTAACCACTAGTTTAGAACACTGCAGTCCACAGGTATAGAAAGACTAAAAGTAAATGATATACCTCAGTTACTTGAGCTGCTGGCTCAGAATTTCAGAAGAGTACAAGTCTAAAGGTGTAAAAAAAAAAAAAAAAAAGGTTCAAGCAGAGCTAGAGAGCTAGTACAGCAGGAAAAAGGTGCTTGTCTTGCTTGTGGCTAATCTGAGATCTATCTTTTGCACCCCATATAGCCCCACCCCGAACTTCTGCTAAGTCTGATTCCTGATCACTGAGTCAGAAGTCAGAAGTATCTGAGCACTGTCAGATGTGGTCCAGAAAAACAGAAAATAAAAACTTACTAAAAAATGCATAGGGACATGGCCCAGGCTATTCAATACTAGGGCCCCAGGAGACAGTGTTTTTCTAGTTCTGTGATGTTAGCAACCATGAGGAGCTACCAGTGTAATGCCTTGCAGAATAATGATAATTTTCAGAGTTAGAGGCATAGTCTGAGGAAATGTGGGAATACGCAAATGTGTTTTTTTGTGACAGAGAGTGAACCCTACTATCATGAGGAGACTTCAAAGCACAAAGTCCCAGATGTTGTGTTCCCTTCTGTGGTGGTAATGGACACTCTTAGGCTGTGAAGTCATTACATATTTATCTATGATTCTTCTGGAGGAATTCACCTGTAGGGACTTGACTGGCCTCCTCATTCTCCCTTCCAGTGCTTGAGTCCAAACCACAGATCCTCACTAGTGTGAGATTGAGGGAACAACATTGAAAAGATCTTTTCAGAAAGGGCCATCTGTAAATTTGAAGATTCATCTCTCCACACTTTGGCAAACACCAAATCATCTAGCTAGATAATAGTATGGCAGTCCTGGTGGGGTGTCTGTAGATTTGAAAAGCCTACTGAACCTGTCCCAACATTACCATATATGTGCCAGAGCTAAATTGTGATCAAGTCACTTTATAGAGAGCTGGGTCCCAAAGCCAATATTTGCAACCTATTCCTAATGTTAGGTCTGTTATGATAAGGCCCCTGTGATGTAACACTTGATCAGACAGATAATTGTACTCAAAGCTGAGTGTTAAGAAGTTATTTTCTTCAGGGCCTTTATCTCCTTTTTTTTTTATTGAGCCACACCCAGCTATCTCAGGGGTTACTCTTGGCTATCTGCTCAGAAATAGCTCCTGGCAGGCATGGGGGACCATATGGGACTCCGGAATTCGAACCAACCATGTTAGGTCCTGGGTCAGCTGCTTGCAAGGCAAACACCTCTGTGCTATCTCTCCTACCCGAGGGGTCTCTATCTCTTAACGTAAATTTTTTGGAATTTACTGTCTTTCTCTTACAGGTTCATTCCTCCAATTAGACCAAAAATTTAAAAAATTAAAAAAATTGTGGAACTGTAATTTCATATGTTTTCTGACTTGGATATAATCATAAGTAGCACAAACTAGTATTCTGTAGTCTATGACATCCATTCCCAAAGTGAAGGAACACTCCTGTATGGATTCTTTCTGAGTTTTGCTTAGAATTTAGCTAGAAATTATGTTAGTCAATTTGCGAACAATTTAAAGACAAGAGAGGGTATTTTTTTTTGGGGGGGGGTTTGGGCCACACCCGTTTAATGCTCAGGGGTTACTCCTGGCTAAGCGCTCAGAAATTGCCCTTGGCTTGGTGGGACCATATGGGACCCCAGGAGATCAAACCTTGGTCCTTCCTTGGCTAGCACTTACCTCTAGTGCCACCTCGCCAGCCCCAAGAGAGCTTTTTAAAGCTAATTCCTACATAACTTATCTTTTTGGGAAACAATTGCATTGACTTTTTCTTTCTTTTATAGCTCATTGCATAGAGAAATACAATTGTTTTTTTGTGTGCTGATATTTTTTTTAGCTTGCTACTTTGGTTTATTATTTCTAAAAGTTTGCTTGGTGGAGTTTTTAAGGTTTTCCATATATATTGTCATTTTGTCTGCAAGTAGTAATACTTTACTTTGTTCTCAATTAAAATGACCTTAAGCTTTTTGTCTTATTTAATTTCTATGATTAGGAATTCCAATATTATGCTGATTTATGCTTGTAAAAAATGAACATTTATGTCATTAGTGAATCTAGTTTTTTTAATCTATATTTTGTAAGAGTTGATTGAGTGTTGAATCTTGTCAAAATTGTTCTCAGCACCTATTGATATGATCATGTGATTTTTATCTTTCTTTTGTTTGATGTGGTTTATTACATGTATTGCCCAACCATGCATTCCTGGGCTGAATGAACTTGAGCATAGTGTATATTAATTTTGATATAGTATTGAATTCACTTTTTTTGAAAGTTTGACAAGATTATTTTATCTTTGTTTAACAAGGCTATTGGTCTATGATTCTCTTTTCTTAGTAATGCCTGTCTGTTTTCTGTATATTGGCCTATATAGGAATTTAAATTGTTGAAAAATGTTTCATTTATTTGATTCTTTGGAATATACTAAGAAGTCTTGAGAAGGTCCTTTTAAACTGTTTTTTAGAACCCACCAATAAAACCATCAAGACTTGGACTTTTGTTAATGGGGGAAACTTAATCACTGTTTCAGTTTCCTTACTATTAATTCCTCCGTTCACCTTTTCTCCTTCTTCCTGATTCAGTGCAGGGAGGACTTATGATTTTAAAAGTTCATCTGTCCCTTCTAGGTGCTTCAATTTCATAGAGGAGTTCATAGTAATTTAGAATTTTTCTACTGAGTTAAATCTCAAAACTTCTCTCTCATTCCTGATACAGTTTATTTTCTTTGTGTGACTAGCTAAGGATTCATTCATCTTAGTTATTCTTTAGGGAAAAAAACGACTCTTAATGTAATTGATTTTTTATATTATTTACTTAATTTCTATACTGTGATTTCTGCTTTTAAAATGTTACCTTTTCTGCCTTCTCTTGATTTGGTTTCATCTGCGTTTCTCAAAGATGGGTTTACATTTCTCTATTCTCTTTGATCGTGTTATATCTTGCAAGAAAAAGCACTGATAACTTCTACTTGATTGTAAATTGAATTACATTTTTTACTATAAAAACTTAAGCAATTAAAATAGATTAAATATAATATAAATTATAATAATCCTCATCACCATATCCACATTCAGCAATTTATCAGCTCATGACTAGTCTTTCATGCCTATTCTTATTTGCTTCAGGCATTCATGAACTTAAAGTAAATTTGAAGATATCATCTTACATATTTAATAAACACTTATGTTTGCAATCTCTCTGTACCCAAAGAAAAATTGTTTTAGAGCTTTATTTCAAAATGCATGGTGGTATTTGGTTGTAAACCTAGTAAAAACTCATGTTTTCTACATCCTTGTTCAGTCTTGGGTCATTGTAGTATTCTTAAACCTGACTTCCCGATAGAACTACCCAGACAAAATTTTAAAATAAAAGTATTCCAAAGCAACAGCCTCAAGAATTTTATTCCAGTTGCTCTGATCTGGAGTCCAGATCCAATAGTTCCACTTTATCCAGGTCAATTACCTATAGACATTTATGTGATATGATATATTGTCAAAGACCACATTCTTGTTTCTTTTATTACATTATAATATGTAATATTATATATACAGCCACATTCTCTACACTCTTGTGTGGCATACCCTCCACAGAGAAATGAGTGTTGGTCATTAAAAATAAGTCAATATAGCACAGCTGTAGGGCGGGTCTTGGTTGGATCCATGGCATCCCATATGGTCCCCCGAGCAAGGAGCAATTTCTGAGCGCATAGCCAGGAGTAACCCCTGAGCTTCACAGGGTGTGGTCCAAAAATTAAAATAAAAAGAGTTAAAAATAATAACAAAAATGTCAAAATAAAGTAAAAGCACCACCAAGGGCAAAATTCTAGTGTGCAGTCTGACATCAGAGATTTAAAATATATATTATCACTCATCTCCTAATAGATTAATATACAAATAAATAGCCTGGGTGCATTTCCAAAGAAATAGTAGTCGGAAGTGCAATCAGATGCTAGCCGATAGATTTTGAACCTTCGTGGCTCCTTTTCATGTTTTTGCATAAATAAAATTCAACGTCAGCTTTTCCATTAGCGTGCCTTCGACTTTAAGCCAGAAATGGTGCAAATAATAACCTAGGCTTGTGACATTTCAAGAGGTTGACTTGCCCTGAGTTGTCTGAACAATCATCTCTAAACACATCAAGGCCTTTCTAGCACACAGATGATGACGCTTCCCTGGAGCCACGGGGCGTCACGTGACCCGAACTCTGGCACAACAGCTGGAGGAAGGTGTTTGTTTCCTGGTCGCTGCTGAGCCCCTCAGTCCCCTCCCTGCTGTCCTGCAGGTAATTAACTCCCTTTGGGAGAAAGGGCTGACCTGGACAGTGGGAAAGAGGCTTCGGTCCCAGAGATAGGAGCGCCCTCCCCGGCCCCCAGGCGGGTGCATGGTTAGGTATTTGTCCGGACAGGAAGACTGGCAAAGGTCGCTTTGCCCAAGAAATAAAGCAGGCGGGAGGCCGGGCGCACCCCAGCTCTGCACCGCGGGGCCGAGTGAAGGCGCGCTGAGTCCAGCCCGGCGGCCCCAGTCCCTACCCCGAGCGCTGTGAGTAGAATTTGCAGGAACCCCAGCTGGCCGCGTGGAGGGGGGATTTCCCCCCACAGTTTCCCAAACGTGTTTATGATCACAAAGAAAAATCAAGGTCCAGAATCAACACGTTAAAACGGCGCTGAAAGCCGAGAGACACGCAGGATTTGCTTGGTGATTTGAGGAACTAAACTCGGAACTAAAAATGAAATCTTAGTTGCAGGAAGAAGAAGAAACCACGTGGTTTGGAATTTCTAGATTGTTAATCTTAAAATGGTCTGCACAGAATAGAATTACTGGGAGGAATTTAAAGAGGACAAGTTGGCCGATTAATAAAGTAGAAGTAGGACAAAATAAAGAATGATTATCTTTTAATCAAAGCGAAAACAAAATATGAAAAATACTTCTTTAAAAGTAGTTTAAAAGAAAACATGCCAAAGTAGTTTAAAAGTAACTAGTTAAAAGTAAACATGAATAAAATAGTTTTCTTTAAACTAGTTTGATGATAGATTTGATCTAAAAAAAAAGTCAGGAATAGAGTATACGTTAGTGCTTACATCATCACCAAAACTGTCATTGATTTAGACAAGATTTTTCTTACAGATGATAGTACTGCCAATCCGCATTAAGATTAGTTATATTTTCTAATACATACCTGTGCTGTGTGCAAAAAAATAAATATTGATCACAGGTAATAAATATAAGTAAATTAACAATGATTAATGTTCAGATTCAAAATATATTTTATGTGCTTTTTAAAGTGACTTTAAATTATTCCAACAGCATGGAACCGGAGAGATTTAGATCTATTAATTTTCTTTAATAGACACATCTTTAACATTTTTAAAGGCTTTATGTACCTTTTTAGTGTACACTTTCAAGTTTTGATTCATTTTTCTTATTTTAATGAAAAAAATTTTGTTAGAAGTATTCACTTTTTATATTTGAATGAAACAAAAGTTTTGTTAGCAAACCACTAACTATATATGATTTTAGTACCCTGACAACCTTTGCAGATAGTTTCAGACCCTGATCAATGCAGAGCTGTCTAAGCTGTCCTCACATGCCTGGCCCTGAGTAACAGCACAGGAAAGCTAGTTGCAAGGCTGACTTTCTGTGGGCACTGTAGTAAAATGACTATTATATTGCTTGAAATAGTATTGCTGTAGTAGTGTTATATATACCTCTGTGACTCTTCCCCAACTATAAATTCCCATTAAGGTTGTTTTACTAGAAGTAATTTTGGTTTTGTTTGTTTCTATTTGTTTTGTTTTGTCTCTTGGTCCACATCCCACAATGCACAGAGACCAGTCGTGGTTGAGATTGAGAGTGGGGTGGAGGGCAGGATCATGCTTTGTCAAAATCTTGCCTGATATCCCACGTACACAGCTTGTGTCCAGACCTTTGTTTGAATCATCTCTCTGGTCCTTTTTTACTAGCAGTGTTTATTCTTTGCTTTGTTTTGTCTTGCATTTTTTTAATTTTAAAGAAGGCAAAGCAGCATATAGAGTTCAAGTATTTTTCTTACTAAAACATATTGACCAGTTATGAAATCTTCTCTGTATTCAAGTTAAATTATCCACAGTAATTCTAGTAAATCCATTTTCAGGAAACATTATTGATTGAATGATCAATTTTGGTTATGAGCCATAACCAGCTGCATTCACAAACTACTCTTGGTTCTGTGTTCTGGAGTTCCTCCTAACAGTGCCCTGAAGATTGTATGAGGTCAGAAACCTAACCCAGACCTCTGCATACAAAGCAGGGTCTCTAGTCTGTTGTACTCTCTCCAAAACATGTGTTTAACATCTTCTACAAAAATATCTAAGAAATTACATGGAAAAACGGAACACTTTAAATGTAAATGTTACCAGTATAAAGTAAAATAATCAGGAAAAGTGATTTCAGGTGAACTTTATTCAATACATATCACAGGAAGAAATCACTATGACATTAAATTTGAGGGGATGGGGTAGTATTTGGTTTATTCAATTCCATTTCAACTGGTTTTAATAAAGTGGTACAAAAGGCCTGTGAGCAAAATATAAATCCAAGATTTATGTGGATTATGTATATAATTACATATAAATATAAATGTAGTATTTTATTAGAAAGGTAGGACTCTTCTGACTTTCTCCTGTGATAAAATGCTCATAATTTTTCATATCTAGTTTGTACATCTAAAGGTTATTGTATTCCATATTCTTTTAAAAAACTATTTTAAAAATATGGATCTGGGCAATTGCTGTTTTGATCCTTTACTTTTTAAAGGTGTCAGAACTTTTAATGACTGTTGTGACACTGTCCAATAGAACTTTGTGCAATGAAAAGAATACTCTATAGTCTGCATTGGTATGGCAGCCCTTAACTTTATGCAGCTCTCAAGCACTTGAAATATGGTTGGTGATAACTGAGGTGAAAGCAAGATATTGGGGCAAAAATGCAAAACATAAAATAAATTGCAAATATTCCATTTGTCAGCTGACTCAGTGTTATTGAAAAAGAGAGGGGCCGGAGAGATGGTATGGAGGTAGGGTGTTTGCCTTTCATGCAGAAGGACGGTGGTTTGAATCATGGCATCCCATATGGTCCCCCGAACCTGCCAGGAGCGATTTCTGAGTGTAGAACCAGGAGTAACCCCTGAGCACTGCCAAGTGTGACCCAAAAACAAAAAACACAAAAAAAAAAAACAAAAAAAGAAAAGAAAAGAAAGAGAGAGAGAAAGAGAGAGAGAGAGAGAGAGAGAGTAAAAGTTGGGATGCTTCAAGGGACATAAGTGCTAGCTAGTTCTATTTCCTACCATGAAGAGGGATATAATATTTGATTCAAGGGGTGAGCATTAGTGTCTCTGGAAAATTCAACACCTTTACTGAACTTTAGTCCCCATCCCTCCTGAACTCTTTTCTGGCCAACCCAGAACTATCATGGAGGTTCTTAATGTAGTATATGGATTAGAGGAGAAGCCCTGGAGAGGTTGAACTATCAATTTCATTACACGTTATGAATTTTAATGTAGATAAGAGAATTGGGGCTATTAATTTCACAGAAGTCACGAGAACTTGGAAACTTTCTGTCAGCAGTACTGTGACTTGGTATTTTTGCTGAAGATAAGAGATTTGGGGGCCTCTCTGCCAATGGCTTACTGCAGTTAAAAAAATTTTTTTTCAAGATAGGCTTAAAATGGACCCACACTTTTCTGAGGGACATTTCTTTTTCTGTCAACTAGCCTAAGGAAGTTATTTTTACTCTTTTTGTTTGTTTGTTTGTTTGTTTGCTTTGGGGGCCACACCTGACAGTGCTCAGGGGCTACTCCTGGTTATCTGCTGAGAAATAGCTCCTGGCAGGCACGGGGGACCATATGGGGCGCTGGGGTTTGAAACAACCACCTTAGGTCCTGGGTTGGCTGCTTGCAAGGAAAATGCCGCTGTGCTATCTCTCTGGCCTCTAATTTTTACTCTTTTTTTTTTTAATTTAAACACCTTGATTACATACATGATTGTGTTTGGGTTTCAGTCATGTAAAGAACACCACCCATCACCAGTGCAACATTCCCATCACCAATGTCCCAAGTCTCCCTCCTCCCCACCAACAAATCATCAAGTTGAGAAGACAGTTGATCACATGATTTGCCAGCAGTAGGTCCAAGTTCAATCCTCCTTGGTAACATATGGTCCTAACAACCTCTGGAAGCAACTCCAAAAACTATACCAAAAACTTGCTATTTTTTTTTGTTTGTTTGTTTTTGAGTCACACCCACTTTACTCAGTTAACTATTCATAGGCATTGGCTCCCAGATTGCAAAAACAGCTGACTCTTCACTGCCTCACATTGTTCTTTCTGTTCAGTATTTTTGTGTGTGTGCTAAAGTCATAAAGATGGAAGATTTTATGAACTGTTTAAACTCCTCGGCATACAGAGATACCAGAGAATGAAGAAAAGTGACTTTACCATTATTGGATCCTAACTATGTGGCAGCAGTACACCCTAATATGTACTCTTAATTTTTTCATATATGAAATGCAATACAAACTCTTTTTTGCAATACTTTTTAAGTATTTGTACCTGCTTTCTCATTTGACTGTCACAACAACCAATGGAAATTAAGAGTTATTGGCTAGAAAATTTTTATTTTGCCTCATCAGCCACAAGGACATTTTTGTTGTTGTTGTTGTTGTTGTTTTTTGTTTTGATTTTGGTTTTTTGGTTTTGGGGCCATACTGGTGGTGCCCAAGCATCACTCCTGGCTCTGTGCCCAGAAATTACTCCTGGAATGTTTGGGTGACCATATGGGAGGCTGAGGATCAAATGCCTGGTGGCTGCATGCAAGGCAAATGCCCTTACTGCTGTAATATTGCTCCAGATCATTTTTTAAATAATAATAAAAATGATATATCGGGGTGAGAAAGAAGATAGTATAGTGAGTAGGGCCTTGCATACCACCCACCTGAGTTTAATCCTCAACTCCCCATGCCCTATCAGGATTGATCCATGAACACTGCCAGGTGTGACCCCCAAAAGAAAATAAAGCAAAAAACACAAAAAAATGATTATCCGCTACTAATTTATTCCCCCAAAACAAAACAATATATAGTGAATCTTGGAAAGAATTACATTCTCAAGCTATAAATAAAAAGTATTTTTTAAAATCAGAGATCAATATCAAAATTAATATTAGATAAAATCAAGCAGTTCCTTAGGGGAAAAAAGGCTGGGAAGAGCTCGTCTAGAAGCTATAAATATAAATTTAAAAGAAGAAAGAAAAAGAAAAAAATAAATCAAAACAATATTATCATAGATTCACAACATCTTAATTGGTTTTTTTTTTCTTTTTTTCTCAGTGACTCTGAAAAGCACATCTAGTGTAAAGTGATTGATTTCTTCTCCTGGCAGTACTGGAACCATGAACAACAATGGAACAAACCTAGCCACTGGTTTCATCTCCTCTTCTGTAGCTGTCATTTTGTTTGGTTCAAATTTTGTACCACTAAAAAAATATGACACTGGTGATGGTAATTTTTTCCTTCATTATTAAACTATCTCTTAAATATAATGTTCTCTTTTAGCTATTCTTTTTCTTAATTATTTTTATTTTTTGTTTTTGGGCCACACCCAGTGGCACTCAAGGGTTACTTCTGGCTTTGAACTCAGAAATCGCTCCTGGCAGTTTTTTTTTTGGGGGGGGCGATCATCTGAGATACCTGTAATCAATCGAACCCGGGTTCGTCCGGGATCACCACGTGCAAGACAAACGCCCTACCACTGTGCTATTGCTCTGGTCCTTTTTTAAGATAGCATTTTTTTTAACTATTTTAAAGTAATGGCCATAAAGTAAGTTTTTTAAATTAACAAATAAATATAGCTTAAAATAATTACTTAATATTGCCCAGACCTAGTTAGTTAAAAGTTGATTAGTTTTGTTAATCTTAAATTTGATATTGTTAAAAAATTTTGTTATTGTTATTGTTGCTCTTAAACATATTTGGAGCACATTTGCCCTGCCACCATTCAAGGTCTACTCCTACCTCTGTGATCAGAAAAACTCCTGGTGGCTCGGACCTTATGCAGTGCTGGGGATTGAACCAGTATTGACCACATAACTTGTACGATTTTTCCCAGTACCTAAATATTCTATTTTATGACAAAACTATGATTTTATAGCTGAAATATTTCTAGCTATATATTTTATTATTCTGCTAATAGTATATTTGGAAAACAGAAATTTCCATTATGCTTGACATAATGAAGCATGGCATCAATTTTATGTTTGCATAACAATGCTTTCACATGTATCCCAGTGTCTCCCAGCATCTCCCAGTTCCTTCAATTCCCCAGAGAATTTAGCACCCATCTGCATCAGATGTACCTTCCATCCACCAAGTTCATAAGCATTCACAGATTACAACCCTTTCCTAAACTTTCTTCTCTCAATAAACTTGAGGTCTTTTTTAAAGTATTGTATTTATTACAGCATTTGTAGTGTCATAACAAACTTGACTGATGTAAAATTAATTAATTGAGGGATTAAAGAGATAGTAGAAAGGTAAGATACTGGTCTTGCACATGACTGACCTGAATTCAATCCCCTGCACCTTATATGGTTCCCTAAATCTGCCAGGAGACAAATATGAATTTAATCCTGAATTCAAACCTGAATTCGATTCCCTGAACCTTATATAGTCCCCTAAATCTGTGCACAGAGAGCCAGGAGAAATCTGAGTATCACTGTGCCCCCCCAAAAAAAAAAAACAAAAGAAAAACCAAAACCCCTCAAAAACCACTATTTTTAAAGATATAATTTTGAAATATCTGAGTGTTATAAACTTAATCCATTTCACCCAGACTCTATGATTTTAATTTTTTAGCATAGTTTAAAAATATATTTTTAATACTCACTATCATCATGATAAAACTGATAATAGTGTGAATTTTAGAAGAAAAGATGCAGTTTTGCTTTCATATTAAATTCAGGAGAAGGCAATACATGTTTTGAGTAATTAAAATATTCTCCAATCCTATTTTCTGGATAGTAGATATTAGAATTACAAGTATTTTCTTTATTTACCCTTGGTATGAGGACAAAAATGAAAAGTACTAGAGAAAATAAACAGAAAATACAGAAAAGGGAAAGATCCTAGTATGGGGGTATTATACCCCCAAAATAATTATGGGCATAGGTAAGTCTTACATAACCCTTATTTCTAAAACAAAGTTTCCTTTCAGCTCTCTAATGCTATTATTTTGCCTTTATTTTTATTAATTAATTATTAGTTTTTTCTCTATTGTAAGATTGGATAAAATAGATATTTTCTATCTATTTAGATATATTCCAAAGTTGTGGTAAAATTGAAACATTGAGTTATACTTGCCTTAGAAATTACTTCCAATGTTGGTTTTTAAAAATTATTCTCATTGAAATAATGGATAAAGTTTTAGAAATGCACATATATACCACATACCACAATGTAATCTCCAGGTAACTAGAAAATGACAACACAGAGTATAGATATGTAAGTCGTCATGACCTATTCTAATTTTAAGATTTGGAATATCTGGTATCACAAGCACTAGCTTTGACTATATGAGTTGACCTGTGACCAAGAATGCTTCTAACCCAGCATGGCATAAATTATCTCTAGATTTTTTAAATTACCCAGTATTAATATAAAACTTATAAAGGGTTATTTTTGTTAAATAGTAACTCTAAGTATGGAATCTGAATAAAAATAATAAATTTTTCTTGACAACATTTTTGAGTAGAAATTTCTTGACTTGTCTAATAGCTGAAAAGTTATTTGTTTTTAGATTTTAAAAAGAAATGCACCAAACATGGGGCTTGGTAGAAGAGCATTTCCCTTGCATGTCTGAAACCCTGGGATCAATCTTCAGCATGCACACATGTGCACACACACACAAACACACATACACACATACACACACACACACACACACACAAAGTTAAGCCTTGTGAATATATGGCTTTGGAATTTGATATGGAACCTATTTAAAGTATAATTCTACCAATGATTAGTTGACAAATTTCTTCATCTTATATTCAGTTTATCATTGAATTAGGCTGAATTATGAGGCAGACTAATTGTAAGAATTATAAGATAGACATTATAAGATAGAATCATAGACATTATGTATAATATATAATATATAGAGAATTATATAGACATTAAAAGATAGACATTATAAGATACACATTCAGTATTCTGACCTTTTCTGTAATAATCTCTGGTATTTCTAAGCATTTATTACTTAAAAATCTCTTGAAATCACTGACACCAACTTCTGTTTCCAGGAATGTTTCTTCAGTGGATCCTGTGTGCTGCCATCTGGCTGGTTGCCTGTGTGATTAATCTTATATTGCATTGTCCTAAGTTTTGGCCTTTTGCAATGGTAGGGGGCTGTATTTGGGCAACAGGTGATGTATAATATATTTTATTACTTGTTCAGTTACTATGAGTAAAATTTATCAGAATTTAAGGAAACTACAAACAGTAATTTTAAATCTGAATAATTTCTCTTAAATTCTGGAAATGAACAATTTCATTCTTTAGATATTTCATAAATACTTTTGGTGTATTTCCTTTCTCTTTCCTCTTGATTTTCTTCTAATTTCTTTAAAGAATGAATTGCTTTCAGCTTGGTCAAGCATAAGTCATTATTTTAAATACCTTGTCATTTCTTCAGCATTCTGTTTAGAAAATAATTGTCAAAGATAGTGTTTAATAATAACATTTCCAGGGCACTTACAGGGAACAAGGAAATAACTCAGTGGACTGGAGCAGATGCTTTGCATGAAGAAGACTGTGCTCAATTCCTTATACTGCATTGTGCCCTTATAACTGAATAGTGTGCCATCTCTCTTCCTAAATGAGCAAATATAAACACATTTCTAAATTACTGTCATAAAAAAACAAAAGTATTCTTTCTATTTATATGTGAATACTTGAAGTCCAATACTAGAATTTATATCTTCGTCTGACCAATCAGGAACATTTCCCGTTAATAAAAATGTATCTCAGGAGAGCTACCTTCTCTTTCAGAAGGAGAATTCCAAATAACGAGTATCTTTTTAACAAGAGAAATTCAAGGCTCTCTAGACAAAATTTTATTAGATGAAAATAGATTTCAAAATATTGAGAATTTATCTTATATTCCATTTGAATTTCTACAGAATTAAATGATTGCATGATGTTCATGAGTTGAAGGACAAGAGTTAACTTTTAAATTTCTACTGAAATTTTAGTCTTACTCTTTCTTATACTTTAGTATAATGGTAGAGATCCTGTACATTAGAAAAAGGGAAACAGATCAAGCATCCATTCATTCTGCTCATCTTTATATACACCAAAGTGTTTAAATTCACCCTCCAGTTTCCACTGGAATGTGGGGAAAACAGGGTCAAATTTGGGAAATGTTGCAAATGTGGGCTATGTAGGAAAGAGTAACAATGTGGAATGGATAAAAGAGACCCTGTAGTAGCCAGAGAGATTGTATAGTAGATGAAGCACTTGCTTTGCATGCAAGTAGCACTAATTTAATCCCCAATACCACGTATAGTCCTCTGAGCACCACCAGGAATAATCCCTGAAAACGGAGCTGGGACCCCAAGCACACTCACACTCATGTGTAGCCCAACCCCAAACCCCACTCAAAAAGGATAAATCATTTATGATGAAGGGTATTTTGTTGTAGGTGATTTTATGGGGGCAATGATATTATTGATACCTGTGGCTCACTGAGTAAAAGGACAAATTTGAAAGGAAAATTTATGAAAGCAGCTTGGAAGTTTCTGAATTTGAGTATCTTGATGTTTCCGGTGTAGATATGATCAGAGATCTATCTTTGATAGTTTAAAACAGTGTCTCTTAACTGTAGGTCTATAGATCTCTGTGGATCCACAAGGTATCCTAAAAGAATGACAGATAAAAACATCACTTGAAAAATCATGACATTAGGATGCCAATCAATCAGATTTGAGGGATAATAGGAGCCATAGAAAGGAATTAAGGTTGGAATGGAATTTATGTAGGTAAAAGGTTGAAAAGTTCTGGTCTAGCTCACCACAAAGAGTGATGAGTTTAGTTAGAGAAATAACTACATTTTGAACTTTCCTAATAATAAGAATGTATGAGGGAAATAGAGAGCCTGTTTAGAGTACAGGCGGGGTTCGGGTGGGGAGGAGGGAGACTTGGGACATTGGTGATGGGAATGTTGCACTGGTGATGGGTGGTGTTCTTTACATGACTGAAACCCAAACACAATCATGTATGTAATCAAGGTGTTTAAATAAAAAAAATGAAAAAAAAAGAAAAAAATTGAACATTGTCAAAAGGACCATCATAACCAAAGCATACAGTTTCAATGTAATCTCTATCGAAAGTTCAATGACCGTTATTAAGAACTTAGAATAAATGCTACTAAAATTTGTATGGAATCATAAACCACTCTGAGTAGCCAAAGCTAACCTGGGAGAAAAATCCTGACTTAAAATTATATTATGTAACTATTGCAATCAAAGTGTGTAGTGCTGGACCAATGGAATAAAATTGAGAGCCCATTGATAAGAAAAAAAAAAAAAGAAAAGTTCTGGTCTAAAGTACACATAGCAGTATAGTTAAAATCATAAAATTAGGCCAAAAACCCAAACAGAAAAGTAAAAAATGGAATTTGTTCAAGGGAAAATGTTGCTGGAACAATCTACTTCTGTAAAGTGTAGTAAGAAGGATCAATCAGAGATCATAGTTCACAGATAATCAAGAAACTTCCAAGAGGAGATTGAAAGAATCAGGAGCTGTGCACTCCTCCAGAGTCCAAAGCAATGACAGTGTTTGATTCCAAATGGCTAACCAATAGGCAGGCACAGAGGAGCAAAGTCTAGAACCATCCTAAACTAGTCTTCTGCTTGACCCTAAGAGGATGATTGCTACTACTTTTATCATGAACAGTTTGTGTTCAAAATCAAGAACAAAGACTTATGTTAAAGATGAAGAACACTAATGTACTTAGGCTAGGTCCTAATTCAATATCTTTGTAAGATTTTCCCCCAAAATAGCTCATGTATCAACCATAATCATGATTTTAAGCCCTAAAATGTGACATTTCCATTTTTAGCAAAGGAGGGATTGTACTTTACTGGAGTTTCCCCCAAACACTTTCAATTTTGGCTAAAGTTAAAATAGAAATTAATTCAGTTTCTAAATGTATTTTTGGTACTGAAAATAACACATTTATTTTTCTGTATGTTACATTTGTAGGAAACATTGCTGTTGTCCCAATTATCAAAACGATTGGTTTAGGCCTTGGAATCTTAATCTGGGGATCATTTAACACCTTAACCGGCTGGGCAAGTTCAAGGTAACAGGCACCAAAAAACTATGTTAATTAAGATTTTTTTGCACTCATATTTGATAAGACTAGTTAGTGCCAAAGATTGGGCTAGCTAGGAGGTTCTTACCCTTGCAGAGGTTGCAGCTGATAGAAAACACAGTGTGCCTTTAATGGTATCTTATTTAAATGTCAACTATGTGATCTGCTTTGTAACCACCAGTCCATGAATTAATGCTGGTCCACAGATGTAAAGGGTGTAAACTATTGATCCGGGTAACCATAGAGATAGTGCAGGAGTTAAGGTGTTTGACTTGCATGTTACCAACCATATTTATACCCTCAGCACCTCCTATGCACCCTTGGGCACATCTAAGAGTCATTCCTGAGCACAGAGTCTCACTTGAGTATCACTGTGTATGACCATAGACCAAATCCCTCAAGGAAGAGATTGATCTAGATATTTAATTGGCATACAGTGAAGAGAGATGGTATAGAGATTAGGAACATGCATTGTATGCCTTCAGCACATATTTGTTCCTTGGCACCACATGGCATAACTTTCCACACATAAAGTATAACCCTGGAATCCTTGAGACTGCAGAATATAGCCTTTAAGTACCCCCATGCAATCCTGGTGTGATCTTGTTGATCTAAGAACCCCAGGGCCATAGTAGCACTGCAATTCAGGCTCTACAGATATTGACTCTGCATTGCCTAGAGTGGCCTGGACCCCCTCATTATTTGAGAGCGCATCCTCCCCTCAAAAAGATAGAGTAGATAACTATGTCAGAAATAGACACAGGAAGAAAGAAGAGAGAGAAGAAAATGGTTATTAGTTCACGTCCTTTGTGACACAATTTCTGAATATGTTACAGGCATAATTCTCACTTTTACCTGAGGTAAGCACTTCTTTCTTGATGAGTGCTAGTTCACATAGACATTGAAAAACTTTCTCAGGGGCTAGTGCGATAGGACAGCAGTAGGGTGTTTGCCTTGCATGTGACTGATCTAAGAAGAACCTGGGTTCTATCCCCAGTGTTGCATATAGTCCACCAAGCCAGTAGCAATTTCTGAGCTCATAGCCAGGAGTAACCCCTGAGTTTTACCAGGTGTGGCCCAAAAACCAAAAAGAAAAGAAAAACTTGCTCAAGCTTATTGAATAAATTAGCTTAACTTTAGTTGATTAGCCAGAATTCAAACCCAAGTTGTCTACTTTTTTTTTATTAAATTAAACAGTCACAAGTTATTCATGATTAAGTTTCAGGCATACAATGTTTCAGCACTAATCCCTCCAACAGTGTCCACTACCCTCCACCAACATCCTATTTTCCTAAGAGACACAGGGTGTCTGAATCAATTAGTAAATTGAATTCAACCATCTGGCACCTGTCAGTTATCTACTTCTAGAGCACATAATATTTTTTTCTTTGGAAGCTAAAGCAGGGCCAGTCAACTAACACTCAGCCTCCCAGCCATCTTTAGTAAGCTGTCACTGGAGTACAGCCAAACTCATCCATTCAAGTATTGCACATGGTTGCTATATACAGCAATGCAGTGTTGAGTAGTTGCAAAAGGCCTTGTGATTCACAAAGCTTTTAATATTTACTGTATAACCTTTGAAGAGAAAGAATGCCAAGTCTAAATATAGCTGGCCAGTGAAGAAATCACAATCAGACGTTCCTGAAGATAAATATACTGCATCTCAGTAACACTAGCTACTTTGCAAGGTTTAATGCCCATAGTACGGTCCAAAATTTCTGAATTGTCCAGTAGAATGTTTCTATCCTGACATTACTTTTTACTGGATGACACTGACTCTTGTAAGCATTTCGATTAATATTTAAGTTGAGTTTGAAAAGTAAATAGAAGAGATGTTACTTTGGGGGGCTTATCTTTCGAATTAAAGTATAACAGCCCCAGAGAAACCAAATCACTGCCAATACATTCTTACTTGTTTTCTCCCCTTTCCCTGCACTGCTTTTTACAACTGCTATCCTCTTTTTCTTTTACATTCTTTTACATCTTTTTCTGTTGCCCTCATAATTTGCAGTGATTGTTGATAAGAACACTGCAGAGTCAGGAGGTGGGGTACAGAATCAAAGGGGATGCCAAAACGTATAAATTACTTTTAGACACTGTGGTTTGCATGTCAGTACTGAAGGGGTATCAAGCATATTACTTTATCTTCTTTCAGCACCGAATTCTTTTCCAGGGTGATCATTTCCAAGTAACATTGCCTTAGTAGTCTATCTTGCCCTAACAGCAACTCCCTGCTATTTGTTGTACATTATATAACTGAAACTCAATCACAGACAACTTTGTAACTGTGAAATAAAAATGAGTTCACACACAGACTCACACAGACACAAACACACACACATGATTGACCCAAAAAGTAGAAATTTCTAACCAAGCTTTAAAAAAATTGAATTTTATTAAACTACTATGAGTTACACTAAGATATTGATAGTTTTAGATACACTGATATTCTAGCACCAGTCCATCACTAATGCTAACTTCCCTCCACCAGTATTCCCATGTTGTCTGCCACCTCCCTCCCCTAACCCACCCAGCCTGCCACCTTAACAGGCACATTTTAAAGTTGTAATGTTGCAATTTAGATCTCATTTTTCAGTGTTATTGACTCTAGTGTGGACAGCTAGCTAGCCCATTCCCCACTTCACCGATGTACCCTTGTTGTTCCATTACCCCATTACTGCCTTCTTATTTCCTCTCTGCTTTCTTTTCTTGTTGTCCTTCTCCTACCTATACTCTGGAATTAAGGGGGAATCTCCTCATTGTTGCACTACTTCAATTTGTCTTTTAAAAATTTATTTCCATACTTAAAGTCAACTCATTGGCTGTTAGTCACTTCACTATTTTTCTTCATCTTACTAACAAATACTTTTATGCCAATTTATTTAATCTTCAAAAGGAACTTCCAAAGCAGTATAATTATCATTTTAACATAGGACAATAAGCCCAGTGTTGATGAGTAACCTCTCCAAGTACCAGTTATAAACTGAGGGAATTTTAATTTGAACCTAGAAATTTTACCCCACTATGATGAGTATGTTCTTAAGAACATTTACTTTTTTTTTTTTTTAACTTCTGACAGATTTTTTTTTTTTTTTTGGCAGAGCAGATTCAACTGTTTCAAAGATCATTCCTGGTTCTGCTTGGTGGACCCTAGTTAGAGTGAATGGATACAGAACAAGTACCAAATTCCCCTCTACTCTCCAGTCTACAACATCTACTTTAATGTCATTTTCTTACTTTGTAGATTTGGCTGGTTTGGAATGGATGCAGAAGAAGTATCAAACTCATTGCTTAATTACATTGGAGCTGTGCTTTCAGTAGTAAGGTACCACCAACCCTATCTAAGAATTTACAATATTCTGAATATTTAAAATCCTTTCTAAGTCTTTTTACTTTTATTTAAAAGTCTTATTTCATAAAATTCATAGGACAGTTTATTCCATTTCTTTATTTCTAATGACATACTTTATCATTCCTGGGATCAGGAACCTCAACTTTGGCTCTCAAATGCTCTAAGAGTCTAGGGAAATTTTGACTGTTTTGATGCTCACTTTGACTCTGTAATAGGTAAAAATCATAATACATAGATTATAACTCAGCTCAATTAGAACTTTTCTAAAGTGTTCTTTTAGTAAATATCAATAAAGTAAGTATCACTGCTGCCTCTTAGAAAGAATATAAGCAAAATCTTTATTCTTTTTAGAGTTTAAGTTGAGGGCAGGGAAAAAGCCAACAAATGTTTCATAAGTTGATTCCCCAATTCTGTTCCAGGACAGGTTCCAACATGTATGCAGTTGTCACAGTGAGACTATCCTTGGTAAAGAAAATATGTGCATTAAATAATCTTGTTAAGGGTTTATCTTTGACTGACATTCCTACCAGTGTTAATTCCTACCATTCTGACTGAACAAGAAATGCATAACTTCAACTCAAGATTGTTATCTCATAATCTTGCAAATTAAGAGCTAAAATATATAAGGTTTTTGGTTAATGAACCTTGAACCCTGATCTTCAGAGCTACTAGCATGAATCTGCATTCACAGGGTCATGCCTGGATCAGGGGTGGTAGGCAAATGGCCCGAAGCAGAAGGACATGATCATGGCCCCAAAGCAGATATATTTCCATTTAAAGCTTCAAATTAACCTTATCTTAGCTCAGTTTATTTGCATAAAATTATGCAGATTTCTTAATGTGACTGGGAAAGTCATTGATTTTCTGTTGCTCACTTACCTTTACCACCCATGATCCACTTCCCTATCAACTCATTTTTTATTGGTACTCCTCAAGGCAAACCCTTCTGTTATTTTCATACACATACCACTCACCTGGCTTTGGTGCACCCAGAAATCGCACTGCTGGAGATCACAAAAAAGCAGAGTTGCCAAGCACAGAAAGCAGAGTGTGCAAGATGATACTGAGATCATATATTGGTGCTGAGGTTTGTATTTGTGCTTGCAAGCCAGCATCCCAAGTCCATGAATTGCCCTATCAGCATTGCACTTACTCTTCAGCAGTTGGCTACTCTATTACCTGTGAAAACACTCTGTTAAGTATTGACTTTTGCAAGTGTCTGCCTTGTATATGAACTATATGAATAAGGAAAAAAATGACTGAATCTGTATGTCTGTATTCAATCAGTAAAACTTGGGCATGAGATTGAGCAGTAATACAGTGGGAAGGATTTTTGCTTTGCATGCAAATGACCTGAGTTCAATCCCCAGAGCTCTGTACAGTCTTTAAATCCTGTCTAGGAGTATTCCCTGAGAGCAGAATCAGGAGTAAACTATGCCCACAAACCAAAAGTAAATAGAAAATAAAACTTAAACATGAGTAAGTTCCCCTTAAATTCAGTCCCCTTTCCTCTCCACTCCATTTATATCTTCTATCAGTGCCTCAGGTAATGAATAGCTCTGTCCATCTGGAAAGACTTGACTATTCTTTTGTTCTTCAAGAAAAAAATACATGGATTTTACTTATGGCTTCTCTTTGGAATTCAGGAACCATCTTGTCATTGAAATACCACCTTTAGAAAGTGTTTCTAGGACAATAGAGAAAAAAATAACATTATTTTAAAATAACATCTTCTTGACCTTTAGAGTTAGAGGCAATTTTTTACAATTCATATAACAGAGCTTTGACTAGTTCTCTCAAAAATATCTTAACAGGGGAAGGAGAAAAGAAAAAAAAATGTCTTAACACCAACCCAAATGGTAAAGTTACATATTTGATTTTGATTTAATGCTAACTTAGGCAAACTTATGCCTTTCTGTAGAAAGGCATATTCTCTCTTAAATAACTTTGCTACTTCTATCAATTTGACCTTAGAATTGCTACGTATTTCCAAGGTATTCATTTATTTATCTGCAAAGTAAGCATAATAGCACCAAGCTCTGGATATTTTGAGGCTCTAATGAAAAAAATAATTAAGTGCTTTGATTAATAGCTAGCTATGTGGTTCGATTATACTCTTTATGTTGGATATAATAACTAATAATTTTAATTAAAAGTGACTTTATGGTCAATTATGCATAATTGAGCCCGACCCCACATGAAGCTAGTTGTTACACTTTAGGACTCCAATAGCTGGGATTGGAGCTTGGTCTGTGGCAGAGAAATGAAATGAATGGATTCTTCTCTACAGCAGCCTGATTGCCCTCTGTTTACCAAGAGGATATTTCACAACCTTACATTTTAGGTCTTTGTGATAGCCACTCATCTTATATTCTTATTCATATAATTCAATAAAATGGATAATTTGTTTAAGATAAAAAATAAATTTTTCATCCTATGAATTTTTAACTTATATTCTCCTTTCTAGTTATATTTAATCACTCCTAAATATCCATTCCATTTTGTACTAATTCAGTTATCAAAAGTCTCAGAGTCTCTCTGCTTATCTTGTAGTCTCTTCAGCTTGATTTATTTGGTTTGTAAATTTATTTTAAGTTAAGCACCATGATTTACAATATTGTTAGAGTGTTGTTCCAGGCAAACAGTTTAGCAAACTCACCCCCAGTATCAGCATCTCTCTGTTGCATCTTAAGGTCCTGTCTTACTCCACACAACTAAGCAAACTCTACTCTATGGGCTGACTCTCAGGTTCTGCTATCATTTGGCTATTGTTTACTCCCTTACTATGTTTATTTATGCCCCACAGATCAGAGAGCCCACTGAGAATTTGTCCCTTTCCCTTTGACTCACTTCATTCAGCATAATAAAATCTATTTTATATTATTTATACATTTGTTATCCTCAAACAACCCTGTTAAATACAATTAGTTATTTTCTTTGCATGTTCTTCAATCATTCTCATCTCTTAAATACAAAGTTCTTGACATAATAAATGTAATTGAAACTTTGTTTGACACACTGTTCCCACTTTAACTTTTTAGCCCCCGAAGTCTTGTTAACTATTTGATTTGTTTTCATGGACATAAGATAAATATCACTATTTTCTACACATGATCTTACCCAAAAATCCGAGAAGCAATTCATTGCTATCTAACTCATTCTATTTTATTCTACCTTGACATAATTGAGATGAAACTCTTCTGCCATACCTATTTTATGGCTAGGAGTAGTCACAGACTCAAAAACTTAAGATATCTTGGCATTTTCCAATATCCATCACATCTTTTCCATATAAAAAAATAGTTAAACTTTGTGTTAATCTACATATTATATTTTATTATGTGACAAAAAGTGCACAGTGAATATTGTGCACACCTACTGGTATTCGGAGCTTTCTCCTGGCTCTGTGCTCAGTACACAGGGTTCAAATCAGGGTAACCTGTGTGAAAGAGTGCCTTATCCCCTGTCCTATTTAGTTCTCCAGCCCAGCAATTTTTTTTAGTGCTTGCTGGTTTTGAGCCACACCCAGAGGTTCTCAGTTAATTTATGGCCTTGCACTCTCGAATCACTCTTGGCAGGCTGCAAAACAATATGAGATGCTGACGATTGAATCCGGGTCAGCCACATACAATCAAGTGCCCTACCAACTGTACTTTTACTACAGCCCCTCAGCTAATATTTTTATAATAATCTTTATTTTGACCAAAGTGGATTACAAATCTTTCACAGTAATATTTTAGGTACATAGTGACATTGAATCAGGGGCATTTCCATCACCAATGTTGTCCTTCCTCCACCCCTATTCCCAGCATGCATCCCATATACCCCTCCTTTACCTGCTGCCGAGCTGCTAGTATAAGTGGTCCACTCTGTGTCTAGCTTGTTGTAGATTGGGTACCGATTCTGTTGTCATTGACTTTGGATTTGGTATTTAAGTCTGATGATTTTTATTTCTACTTAATGTTCATACAACTGTTTGGTCTTGGTACCCTCCATTATTTTCCCCTCAATTTGTGAGGCAGAACAAGATGGTTCAAGTTAAGTGGTTCTGTTTGAAGGAGAGAAAAAATAAAACAGGGCAAAAATCAAACAAACAAAAACAGGGAGGAGTCCTTCTAGAGGCTATAAATATCAATTTAAGAGAAAAAAAGATAAAAAGAAGAAAAACATAACAACAATACAAAAAATATCAAACAAAAATACTGAAAAGCACCACAAAAATGAAGACAACAATCACACAATAACCATAGTCCTTAAATAAAAATAAAACAAACACCAAAAAAACACACCAAACAACAACAACAACAACCCCTTACAAAATTAATTTGTGATTCTTTTTTTTTTCCATAGGCACAGTAAATATTGGAGAGATTAGAAAGGTAATTCCCTTGGCCTAAGAGATACAGGGTTTCTCTGCCCTTGAAGTATACTGTCATGGGAATAACTACAAGCTCCATATATGTTCTTTTGCTCTCCCCTAGGTCCTGTTGTGGTGTCTGAAAACTTTCTGCTCCATTGTGGTTGATAAAATCAGGCCTCTGTAACTACAGATCTTGGTATTTGTACAGGTTGAAGGATGGAACCTAGGATGGAGTCTTTCTTTACAGTTTTAGAAGTTCTGTTTCATCACTGTTGTTTCAATCAGTCTTCTGTAGTTGGTGGTCTTGGTTTTTGCTCCAATCCCAGGATTATGCCTAGGATAGAGTCTTTCATTATGTTTCCAGAAGATCAGTTGCAGTTGTCTCAGTCAGTCTGGAGTTAGAGATTTTGGTTGTTGTACAGATCGTAGGCCAAAGCCTAGACTAGGGTCCTTTTTATTTGTAAATTCTGCCCAGTCATAGTTGTCACAGCCAGTTTTTTGTAGGTAGCAATCTTGGCTTTTGTGCAGATCAAAGGATGACATGTCTTCTGATTTCATCTTATTGTTAGGTGGTGAAGAAAGACAACCTGCTTTTAGATCAAGTTGTTGCCATTTTCTCATTGTCAGGATATCATATCAAAACTGATGCATCTTGGTGTCAGAGCAGTATTAAGAATGTACCAGAGAGAGATTGGCTACTGGAGCTATTGTGGAAAACTGTGTTGGTTCTATGTCTGGGATCTAGGTTTCAAGGTTGTACGGTCGCTGTCTAATCACCTAATATTTTTAATGGAAAAAATCAAACAGGATGAGAGTTGTAGAGCTATTAGAAGAAAATATAAATAATAAATATCTATTGCAAGTGTATATAACAAAATTTGTTTATATATCAAAATTTGTGAATATAACAAAATATTATTTGTTAGAAAATATATAAAATAGGGAAATTTATTCTATAATTTGGAGAGTGAAAATACTATTTAGATATCTGATATTATCTTTGGAATTATATTTACATATATTGTGATATACAATACTATACGTACTTAATTAATAAGTTAATTTTATTTATAGTTAGATTTTTATGAACTCAAAACACTGAGTTATGTACACTTTGAGGACCTTAAAGAAATTAAAAATATGTTTCTAAATTTTATAGAATTAAAAAATTTCAGAGATAAATTATTATGTAGAATCTATAGTTAATATTTTCATTAAGAGAATTCAGATCAGATTCAGTAAGGATTTGTCTGAGGAGTATTCTTGTCTCATAATCTTCTCATTTCAACTCTTCTTAAGTTTGGGCAGAAAAATAGTATGAATATTTCCAATTAAGAAAGAAAAACAAGAGCAAATTGTTTTGAGATATTGGGATGTGGAGAGTTTGGTGCAGATAATTATTTTAAATAAGTCTATATAGGAAATTGTATTGCGACAAATTGGTTAAACATAATGGAGAGAGAAATAAGAATTGAAAAGCTATATTCAGTTTTATGTTTAAAGGAATATGGATCTATTTAAGTTTCTAAAGCATATAAAGGCTGACTAAGGATGTTAACTAGGAAATTTTAATGTTTATACACTTACTTAGTCATCCATATTATTTCAGTTCCATATGACCCTTTAAATTGCCTCAAATTTATTTAACTTTTAAACTATGCAAACTTGATACAAAAGGAATATTAAAAATTTACCCAAGTGAGGGCCGGAGCAATAGTACAGCAGTAGGGCATTTGCCTTGCGTGCCGTTGATCCAGGACAGACCTTGGTTCGATCCCTGGAGTCCCATATGGTCCTCTGAACCAGGAGAGATTTCTGAGCACATAGCCAAGAGTAACCCCTGAGCATCACTGGGTGTAGCCCCCCCCAAAAAAATGTATCCAAGTCAAAACAATATGGATATTCCTCAAAAAAATAGAAATGGAACATCCTTGTGTTTGAGTAATATCACTCCTAGGGATATATGCTAGAAACCCAGAAAAATCCTCTGCATTCCTATGTTTATCACAGACTATATATAGTAGACAAAATCTTGAAACAACCCTAGTGTCCAAGATCAAATGAGTGTCTAAAGAAATGTGGTATATCTACACAATTGAATATTATGCAGCTGTCAGGAAAGATGAAGTCATGAAATTTGCTTATACTTGGATGGATATGAAGATTATTATTCTGAGGGAAATGAATATTAGGGAGAGGGAGAGGCATAGAATAGTCTCACTCATTTGTGAGATATAAGGAAAAAAGTATGGCAATACAATGCAGAAATAATAGAGATGAGGGACAGAAAGACCAGTCCATGTTAGAAAGCTTGCCACAAATAGTGGAGCACTGCCGTTAGGGTAGAATGGGGACCACTATGACAATGATAGTTGGAATTAACAATTGGACAAAAATGGGTTGCTAAAAAGGGATAAAGTCATATGCATGATAAATACCCCTTCTTTAACAATAGTGCAAATCACAGTGTCAGAGAATAGAAAGAAAATAAAGATAAAAAAGAAGAGAGAGAGAAAATAAAATTTCTACCAAGAGGCAGGCAAAGTGGAGGAAAGAAAAGGGTGGGAGGGAAACTGAGAACACTAGTGAAGGGAATCATGCATTGGTGAAGGATGGTGTATATTGTATGATTAAAACTCAATCATGAATAATTTTGTAACCATGGTGCTTAAATTAGTTATAAAAATCACCCCAAAATTTAGTTTTGTTAAATTAATTTATCATTTAAATAGGTTGGCATGGTAAAAAAAATAAAGTCATATGTGAAGCCATGTGAAGCCATTGTTAAAAAGATAACAAGGGAAGCCAAAAAGAATTGCAGTTCTGATAGGCAGTCAGTTTTGAAATAAATCATTGTTTAATTTGGACTTGATGTAAAATTTTTTTAAAATTTAGGCAGCTTGGTATAAGACCATCCTTATGTAGATATAAATATGATTTCTTCCTTTACAGTGCCTTCGTATTTTTGTTCATCAAAAGTGAAGTATTAGGTGCTGCCTCTTTCACAGAAACCACACCATTAATGACAGAACATGTGAGTATATATTGAGACCTGAATTGAGATATACAATTAAGAGAAAGGGGAAATTCATAGATTAACTTTGTTAGCTTTGAAGCAGGTGAAAAAGTTCTCTTTTCATTGGGACTACATAAAATATCTTTTTTTTTTTTTTGTTTTTCGGGCCACACCCATTTGATGCTCAGGGGTTACTCCTGGCTAAGCACTCAGAAATTGCCCCTGGCTTGGGGGGACCATGTGGGACGCCGGGGGATCGAACCATGGTCCTTCGTTGACTAGCGCTTGCAAGGCAGACAACTAGTGCCACCTCGCCGGCCCCTACATAAAATATCTTAATATATTCACTGTGTAAATCTACATAGAAATCAGTATTTCTACACAGAAAGGTTTTATAACAAAATCTAATTTTATTAATGATAGAGTTCTCTACAATATGCATATTTTTAAATAGCCTAAAATGTTTAAAATAAAGAGCCCTAAGTACTGTCCAGGGAGAGAAAAATACTATAGATGGGATTTGGAAAGAAGTTTTGAATGACACCAGGGAGACCAGAGTGTGCCAGACTAGAGGAAGCCCAGGACAAGGTATAGCAAATCATCTGAAAATAGAAACTAGACTTGATTTTCTAAGTTACTCCTTTCTGCCGTGTCCTGTTTCATTTACTAATAAGGAGGACATATAAGAATTCACCATTTTTATTTTGTATCAAATTAATATGAAATATTATTGCATTAAATCGAGACACACATTAAAAAAGCTTCAATACAGCACAGGGTCTTGTGGCTACATACACATGAGTAATTTAAAGGCAGTAATCATTGATGAATGTTTTGTCTCAATCCTTCTTTTTATAAATTTTCCTCTTAGCTGCCTCGGGCCCTATACTAACTCTCAAGATAACCCCTGAATCCATAAGTTTATGTTGTTCCTTGAACACATACTCTCCCCCTCTTCATATCTTTATACATTTCAATAAACATTACCTTGTTTCATGAATTTTTAAATTTATTTTATTTATTTATTTTCAACTTAAGCTATTAATTCTGAAATAAAAATCAGAAGAAACAATGAACATGATATGCATATCTTAGCAAAAGAGTTAGAGTTATCATTAGTTTTCATTTCTGTACATGTTAAAATAGGCAAGCATATTACAGGAGTCTAAACTAGTATTAGTTTTTATAAGCATATAGGATCTTAAGCAGTCAAATCAATTAAAGTTTTTTTTAGGCTTGCTAACCATTCTGAAATAAAGAGGAATAGAAGAACATTAGAAATTAGATTTTACAATATCTACAGAAGAATCAGCACACTCAATGTCATATTTATATTCTAATTGGGAGAGGAAAAAGTGGGGAGAAAATTAGCATTGTTGTGATTTTGTTTTACTTTGAACAAATATTTTCAATAGGTCATCAATACAACTCAAGAATCATGTTCTGGCCCTACTTACTCCTGGGTGGATAAACTTTCTAAGACACAACAACGCATTGTGTAAGTAAGTAAAGATTTGTACGGGATTATGATTTGAATTAAAGATTTGATTTCAGCAGGAATTGTGAATATAATGATATCCTTCAGATTTGTTTTTTTAAATTGCAACAACATTTTTAACTTTCCCAGCTTCATGGTGAGATATTTTCTTATCTTCTACTGAATTTCCATTCACAAATATTGCCTTCGTTATGAGAATATTTGTTTTAAAACATGGAAACCAGTTGTCTCATGATTAGCTAGCACGGCTGTAATTTGGGGCAATGTTCTTCAACCTTTTTATACCTGTGGATCCACTCCTGTTCTTCCCACCATTTTATGGACTGGCAGTTACAACTAATGGGGTAGACCAGTAGTTTTCTACCTTTCTACATCTGCAAACTAGTACCGCAGTATTCATCCACAGACCAGACCAGTGGTTGAAGAATGCTGCTCCAGTACATTCTATGACATAGGAATTTCCAGCTTCAGTAGAGCTCATTCCCATGATTCTACAGTCCCATATTCCTTCAAGCACTATTAAAATAGATTTGTAGAATGCATTTTTAGGCTTTGAAAGTAATTATTTTCACCTAAAATTCTTTCTATTTCATGTCATTATTCTTTGTAGTAAGTCAAAGCAATTTTTCCAAAATATTAATTATCTCCACCTGAAAATGTTGGAAATGCTTGCTTCCTGTAGAGATGGTGTAATTCTAAGGTGTCAATTTGACTAGTGCTCAAAATGATAGATGTCTTAATTATGAAAAATAATGTTCTGCATGAAATAGCAATATTGTTTACTTTAGTTCTTCCTCTTACCTGTGTGATAAGTCAATAGGGATAGAGGAAAGCCCATGGGTCTGTCATTGCTTTGAACATAGGTTCAATATTAGTCTATTTTACTTCTGTGGTAGGTATTACAGTATTTTTAAAAACATGTTTAGGGCCAGAGCGGTGACACAAGTGGTACGGTATTTGCCTTGCATGCACTAACCTAGGACAGACCACGGTTCCATCCCTCAGCGTCCCATATGGTCCCCCAAGATAGGAGCGATTTCTGAGCGCATAGTCAGGAATAACCCCTGAGTGTCACCAGGTGTGCCCCTCCCCCCCCCAAAAAAAAAACAAAAAATACCCAAAAACATGTGTTTAATTTTAGTCTACCTTAGCCCTGGGTAGATGTTATGGTAAGTTTAGAGGAGCCAGTGCTTGCTTGTGTATGTCCTATAGGTTCCATCCCCTGAGACCCTCTAAGAGTGACTTATGTGCACAGAGCCAGATGTAAATCCAGAACTACTGAGTGTGATCCTAAAGCCAAATATAAAAATTATAAGCATAGAGATTCTTGTAGGTAAACTTCAAAATCTAGAGTCAAATTTATCTATGTCTACTCTAATATAATAACAATACTTTCATTTATGTAATGACTATAAAAGCAATATATCTGTAAATCATTTATGTCCAAAATTAGATAAATAGAGGACAAAAGCTATGTTCAGTCCAGACACCACTTTGCTAGAGAAGTTTTCTTTGAGTTCTGTTAGTTACAGCTTAAAATAGATGTATGATTCCTGAGAAATGATTGGATATTTACATTTTAAAGCAAACTTGTCTGCTTGTCATAAATACCTCTTTGGCCCAAGATTAATAGAATTTGTTTTATTCATTTAAGGGGCTGTAGTCTTGCAGTGATATCTGGAATTCTCTATGGATGTACGTTTGTGCCAGTCATTTATATCAAGGATCACAGCAAAATAAATGATAGTATATATGC
Source organism: Suncus etruscus (assembly GCF_024139225.1). Lineage (NCBI taxonomy): Eukaryota > Metazoa > Chordata > Mammalia > Eulipotyphla > Soricidae > Suncus > Suncus etruscus. Next base: position 104,561,353 of record NC_064850.1, on the reverse strand, counting down.
AGGGGCAAGCCAGTCTGGTAAGAACCAGTATTATTTTACTTTATGAATAAAATAAAAGCCATAATTGTTTTCCTACTACACCATATAAAGAGAATGTATTCCTAGTAAATACTGCTACCTTGCTTTGATTTGATTTGTTTGATATAAGTGATAAATTAGATACTGAAGACTAAATGCAGTAAAAGTAAGTTATTTCTGTGGGATCTTTAATATAACAAAGGTAATCAACTTTAGTAGAATTCATTTCAGCTCCTTTTATGGCTTCTGCCTTTACAATATGATTTAGAGGTTATTTTCTAGTGAGGTGATCCTTAGAGAGATACATATTCTTTAAAAAAATAAATAAATAAAGCTAGGGGCTGGGAGGTGCCTTGGAGGCTAGAGATCTTTCTTTACCTTTAACGCAGGAGGCCTGTGTTCAATTCCTGGCTACCTAGTACCCTCAGCACCATTTAATTGTGGTGTGGGCACTAATACCAAAGTAAAACTCAAAATAAATAAGATCAAAGCTCAAATATAAAATATAACATTCCAAAATTAAGTAAAGACCAAAGTATAGCTTTTTTAAGCATTAAAGTGAAGCCTTTGTATCACTGATTGTTATTTTCAAGCACATGAAAAGGCCTAAATGATGTTCCTTCATGTCATTTTATAATTAATTTCTTAGGCATCAACTCATCAATGTTTTACTTTACTCACCATTGTACCCTATTATAGACTCAAAAGATGAAAAAGTAACCACTTTAGAGATCTTATAATGGTGTTCAAATGAAACAAACCTAGAGAATTACAAGAATGAGATGATAGGTAATATAGCCCTAAATCGGATTTTATGAGAATTACGCAATCCATCTGTAAATCACGTATGTCCAAAATTAGATAAACAGAGGACAAAAGTGTCAGAAAAGGATGCAGTTCACCGTACCACTGAGGTCCTGCAATGTACAGGTGATCTGGTCCACAGCTGTTCGAGCTAGTATCCTCCAGTGTGTGCCTCGCAGTGTTTGGGGCTACACAATGCTATGCACTAAATGAATGGCACATGCCACTAACTGACTCCTAGACACTCTCCCTTAAGATTTTTTCTTTTAACTACATAGAAAATATGATATGTCCTGCTGTTCAATGCACACCAGAGGAAAATAACTGATTGCTAATAATTACAGCTGTTCTTGGTCAGATTAAACCATATCTTCAGCTATCTCTACATCTGTGAAACAGCCACTTCTTAGTACATTCAGTCTGTATAACCAGAACAGTTTCTGTTTCAAGCTTGGTGGTGCTGGGGTTTTTCAGATATTGGGTCATTTTCATATGTTATTTATACCCCTCTGCATTTAAGTTTATAGCAAACAAACAAATAATACCCTCTTTGGAATTAGTTCCTGAATATCCTCTGGGCTTCTGTTTTCTGCCAGTTACTGCAATACAGAGTAGTCAGTTAACCATTTTAAATTAGCATCCCAAAATACTTTAGATCTTCCCTAACTACAGTCTACTTGGAGACCTGCTACAGCTGCCATTACCCTTTGTAAAGTGAGGTTTGAATGAACCTAATGTTTAAGGGAGATATTTACACATTAGGAAAATGTTTAATACACTTATTTAACTTTCCAGAAAAATTATGAAAACAGATTTTTATATTTGATAATAGTAATAATTTATATCTTATTATTTCTAGATTTTAAGCATGTTAAAATTTTAGGGGTCCAAGCCATAGTACCATAGGTTGGACTTTTGCCTTGCATGCAGCTGATCCAAGTTCAATCCCTTCCAGGAGTGATTTATGAGTGCAGAGACAGGAGTGACCCCTGAATACCTCTGGGTATGGTTCAAAAACTTTTTTAAAAAATTATATGACCGGGGCCGGAGAGATAGCATGGAGGTAAGGCGTTTGCCTTTCATGCAGGAGGTCATCGGTTCGAATCCCGGCGCCCCATATGGTCCCCTGTGCCTGCCAGGAGCAATTTCTGAGCCTGGAGCCAGGAATAACCCCTGAGCACTGCCAGGTGTGACCCAAAAACCAAAAAAAAAATTATATGACCAAGAAAAATAGGTGAATGAGATATAATTAGATAACTAAAAGAGTAGAAAATAGAGTGATTAATATATATAAATAATAATACTCCCTTATTGTTAAGGTTGATTTGGCTATTTGTTTTATTTTTAGAAATACAGATATAGTTGAAATTATATGCTTGAGAGTTTTAAAATCTCTTTTCAGATGTAGATTATGTTTTTGCACACTTCAGTGGCATCTTTCTTACAAGTACAGTCTATTTTCTGGTCTACTGTGTAGCCATGAAAAATCATCCTAAATTATATCCTGAAGCAGTCTTGCCAGGTAAGAATATTTCTTCAGAAAATAATCTTTGTATATGGAAGTATTATCCCCCACTCTTACTTTGAGTCATCCTGTGTGTACGTACTTTATGCTTAATGAATTTGGTCCATATGAGTTAATTTAAAACTATGAAACCAAATGTGAGGCACCCCAGTCATTATTGACGAATCTAAACCCTAAGTAATAGTGAATCTAATATATTTTTCTTTGTCTAAACATCTGGGCTGGGCACCAAATTTTATTATTTAAGGATTCACATTCAAAATCTGTGATTTTATTTCTTTAAACATAATATTGTCTGCAAATGATTAAATGTAGTCACTTTGGAAAATTGTATCTAGAGTTCAAAGAGGTAAATGCTTAATGAACATGTGTTTGAACTTAATACATTAGGCATTAATGATAACATTTTACCATTGTAATTTTCCAAATTATACTTATGAAATATCTTAGATACTTTGCAATATTAGGTCACAGTTATAATGTTATAAAAATTATATTTACAAGATAAAATTTCTTTGGATAGTTTTCTATAATTTAATTTGACATATATGTACAAAAATTAATTTACTAAGAAGCAAAATAAAGCATGTGATAGACATTCCTTTTGAATCCTGAAGTCAAAATGTGCCACCTTTGAACAGTTAATTATTTCCTGTCAAAACTCATATTGTTAAAGCATTCTCAAAGTAGAATATGCTATTTCTATTCAAATTCTAGGTTAGTGATTTTATTTGTTTGTTCTGTTCTTATGGTTGTTTTCTTTTGTTTCAATTGGTTTTTTGTTTGGGTGATTCATTTTTGGAAGGATGACTTTTAGCATCATCCCCCAAATTACCTATTTTTGCATTATTAATTTAGAGTAGCTAGTGTTTGCTAAGTATGTTTTGACTTGAGTTTTTTTTATCTAGGCCCTTATGCATCCTGTCTTTACTTTACCTATTCCTTTGAGCCTTTTATTTAATCTTAATAAAGAAAAGGGAATGATCATTATACCCACAACAGTTAAGCCAAAGAAATCATTTGCTTTCTATCTCATTTTGAGCACACCTTGGCCCAAAGGCCAGTTGAAATATTTTTAGTCTTAGCTTTGCTATTTCTGTTATAGTGTATTTCTGGGAGGATCCTCGCTAATATGTATGATGTCTACTTTGTTTCAGGATTCCTATCCGGCATCCTTTGGGGAATAGCTACCTTCTGCTCTTTCATAGCTAATCACTCCCTCAGTCCTGTGATCAGTTTTCCCATCATCACTGCTGTAAGTAATTGGTTGCTTTTCCAAAATTTTTGAATTTCAAAGGCAAATCTAATTTTTCTTCCATTTTTTCCTTTTAGACACTGCAATATTATTATTGAAGGAGTATCATGCATCTCACTATCTCTTCTCTGCATCCAGTTTTTGTCCAAAGTAATAATTTCCAACTATCATTGTCAAAGTGGTCCATTCTCTGACCTAACTGCACTCTCCTGATATTTGTGGCAAGTTTCCTACCATTGATTGTTTCTCCTGGCCCTTGTCTCTATTGCCTCTGTATAGTGTTACTACACTATTTTCTTTTTCATTTCCTAGAAATGAGTGCTATTCTTCGATGTCTCTTTCTCTGACTCATTTTGCTCTGTATGATACTTTTCATATCCATTCATGTATAAGAAAATTTTTCTAGCAGCTGCACAGTATTCCATTATGTTTGTAACACCATTTTATTATCCATTCATTTCGTCTTTAGTACTTGCATTGTTTCCAGATTTGGGCTATTGTGAATTATTTTGCAGTGAACATAGAAATCCAGGGAACTTCTTTGCATGTTTTTAGGTTCCTAAAGCATATTCCTAGGAGTGGTATTAGTGGATCATATGGACTCTCAATTTCTAGTTTTTCTTAGGAATATCTATATTGTTCCATAAAAGGCTGGACAATGGGTTAGTGACCACTACTGCTCCAGATAAAGTGACCATTTAAATGCTTAAAAACTATATTTGTCAGAAAATTTATATAGTATGACTAGGGATGCAAATATTAGCCGACAGTGATGACTCACACAGAGGAATATTATTAACCCCAAGAATAGTACAGGGGGGAAGGTACTTGCTTTACATGCTCTTGACACTGGTATGATCCCTGAGTACTAGTCCCATGAGCACTTCCAGGAACAATCCCTGAGCACAGAGTCAGGAATAAGCATTGAGCACAGTAAGGTATGGCCCCTAACCCCAAAATAAAATGAAATAACTGATATTAATTAAATTGAGTGTCAACCTTACTATATAAAAATTTTTCTTTTATTACATAATATTATTGAACAATTATGATTTCTCCAATGAAAATTTAGGGATTTTTTTGAAATGCAGAGCTCCAGTTAAATCACACAAGACAAGTAGCAATCAAAACAATAATGATAAATTAAATACATAGAACCAGGAGTACATGGTTACTTTAATTAAAAATTATGTCTAGCTTTTTTAATTTGTAATATATTTCTTCACAAAATACCAATTATTTTCTAGCACTAAATTCCTAGTACTATTATCCCTTAAGATCATTTGCAAGAGACACTTGAATAGTGATACATAATATTCAGATGTTTTATTTTAGACACTTTCCCTCAATTTATTTTATGTGTGAAATTAAGAGAAAAACTGAGGGCCAGAACCAGAGAAATAGTGGGTAGGACTTGCACAAAGCCAATTCTGCTTTGATTGATGACATTCCCCTATGGTCCTCCAGGTAATCCAGAAGTGATCTCTGAGCACAGATCCAGAAGTAAGCTTTGAGCACTTCTGGGTATGCACCCCCCAAAAATAATTTAAAAAAAAAAACAAGCCTAATAGACCAGCATTAAAGCCAATGTAAATAAATTGTAATCTTTCTGATCAGAATAATGATACCAGAACCATTGTATGCCACCCACTAGAGAGTTCTCTCTGTGCATGATACTGCTATCTAGGGCTTTATAAGAACAATTACTACTGTTATGAGACACTTGCTTGTCTTCTGTTTTTCAGTTAAATATATTCACATTCAAAAATGGTTCAGTCTCTACCTTCAAGGATTTTTACATTCTTAGTTTTTTGGCTAATTTAAGCTTTGTTTTTAATGAATAAATTTAAATATAGCTATCACCCAGCTTCAACAATAATAAATGTAGGCAATATTATTTCTCCAGAGACATCTTTCTAATTCTACCAGTGTCCATTTTTGTATATACAGAGACTAAGGCATTTGCATGAGGTCGACCCCTCATTTCCAGCACTGAAAATGGTGCCATGTGGAGTAATCCTGAGCAGAGTCAGGAGTCAACCCTGAGTACAGCTAGGCATGCCCCATCCACCAAAAAAACAGAAAAGGTTCAAGGTTATATTATTTTCAAAAGATGACTTAAAATGAATTTTTCTTAATTTACAAAAGGGAAATGTACATTCCCAACTCCTAAAACAGATGTATAGCTTATTTAAGAGATCCTCTCTCTTTGGTGTTCCTCTGTTTCAGAGTCTGTACATATTGACCTGTGTTTGCTTTACTTGTTGCAAAACACCACTTCCTGTAATCACATTATCCTCAGAAGAACCTTTTGGCCCTGTCTAAACTAATATTTATAAAAACCATAAGCCAGAAAGCCTTAAAAGGTCAAGTAAATCTTTGGATATTGTCTTCCATCATGTAATGTGAAGGAAAATGAATTTCCAAATCAAAGAGAATAACGTTTCTTGAGCATCTTGTATGAACTATTAGTTTTAGTTCCTAGATTATAATATTTCTTTCCATCTTTTGCACTTGAGTGTGAAGTTTCCTAAGGATCCCAGTTATTTCTGTTTGATTTGGATTTTGGAGAATAGGATCTTTGATTATTGATACAAGCCAGTTCCTTTGATTCCCTTCTCTGATTATTTTGGTGCTAACTTTTCTAGATGCTGATAGTCAAATGTTTATTGCTTTGTTAACATTCTGGGAGTGGAGCCAAAGTTTGATGCCCCAGTCCATTAGAGAATTGGAGGAGGCAAAGGGAAAGCCATGCAAGGATTGTTTATTTGAAATTCTTGCTGGATGCAAGATTCCAAGAGGAACCATAAAAATGCTGATGCTTTTTTATATAAAAAAGAAAATATACTTTCTCCACAAAGACCACACTTAATCCAAATTCCAAATGTTTCCTTCTAATTTAAACAGATTAATAAACTATAACACTAAATTTATAAAACTGCAGTCACCTTATGCCCCATTTTTCTTCTTCTCATCCCTCTGTACTATATTATTTAATTTTTTTTGTCTTCTACTCACTATAACTCATTTGGTTTTTTTATCACATGACTTCTTTATCTTCCTGTAAGATTCTTAGGATACATCAGAGTTGAATCTTAAACGTAGTTAATTCCTGTATTGTAGTTTATGTTAAAAAAAAAAACATCAGCTGGGTCAGAGCAATAGTACTTACAGTGGTAGAAGTTTGCCTTCCACAGATGCCTACCTGGGTTTGACCCCTCGCACCCTATATTGTTCGATGAGCCTTTCAGGACTGATTTCTGAGTGCAGAGTCAGGAATAACCACTGAACAACACAGGGTATGGCCAAAAAAAAATACATTAGTGCTGCTTCCATGTACACTTTTTCTGTCCTAAAAGAACATACTAAAATTTCACCAGTTGGCTATCTTGTGGCAAAAAATATCAGGTTTTCTCACATTTTTATTTGTTTTTGTTTTGTTTTGAGGCCACACCTAAGGGTACACAGGCCATACTCCTGACTCTAATCTCAAGGAACCTATGTGGTGCAAGGAACTGAACCCAGGCCAGTCAGATGCAAGGCAAATGCTCTTTCTGCTGTACCCTCTCGCCTCTAGGTGCTAATATTAATCCCATGTCTAATATCATAAAAAAAACTAGTTTAATAGAAAAACTAAATAAGTTGTTTACTAGCATTCTATTATAAACAGTCTAAAATTGTTTATGACAAATATAATATCTTTAAAACTAAAAATCAAAAAGCAAATATGTCCTCATATTTTACTTAATGATACGTCATGTTACTAAGGCTTGAACTCACAGATAAATTTTCCTGATTTTTTCACAATAAAATTATTTTTCTGAGTATCAGATCAGCTTTCTAAATGCTATGTTCATTTAATATACAGTAATACAAAAATATTCAATTGAATTACAGTTCTTATTTGTATTTAAGGGCCCAGGATTTATAGCTGCATTGTGGGGTGTCTTTATGTTCAAGGAAATAAAGGTATGTATAAAAATGGGATATTTTAGCAAATAATAGTATATCCAGATAAGAAATGGATTTAATCTTATGTTTGCATTACTTTCTGAATTCTATGTATGACAGAAAAAAAAAAACATATGAATGGAGTTGACTGGTTAGACAATCAAACTTCTGCATCCCTAAATTAGAAAAGAAAATGCTCAAGATAATTCTGAATGTGTCTTACCATACCAATGAAAACAACATTTTGTGAAATCCCAGAGGCTCACACATTAAAGCAGAGATTTTATCACTAAGTCATATCCCCAGTCCAGCTTTACTTTTTCTTAAGAGATTTTAGTTTGGAGCCAAAGTGAGAGTTCAGAGGTAAGGCACTGCCTTGTACAAGGCTGATTTGGATATGATCTTCAGGACCAGGAGTAAGCCTTGAGCATTGCAATATATGTCAGCAACAACCCCCCCCCCAAAAAAAAAAAAAAAAACAACAAAATGTTTTTAACTCCTAGACTATGCTAAGAAAAATTTGTTTAATATATATTCAAATACAATCAAAAAATCTTTTATCCCAAAGGTTAGAATGTCCCTGAAACCAATGGAATTTGAAAATAGTCTTTTTTTTTTCTTGGTTCTTTTGTTTCCAAAGGCCTGCCACCATAACAGATAAGCAGCAACATTCTATTCAAATGTATATTGTGGTGCTTTAAACTAATAGGAATTTATCAAATAGTTTAAGGTGTATGCTTCTGTTCTCACTTCAGATTGTTTAATTTTTTCCTATTTATATCTTGTTAAAAAGATCATCTGAGGAAGATTAGCTATCTACATGTATTTTTTAATGATCTTTAATATTAAAAAGGATGTGAATCTGGAGATAATCTGTCAAGGAGTCTCAGTGTTTTCTACATAAAACATATCTAAAACATATCTGCAGTAGCATATAACTCCTGATTGTAAAACAATGTAATGCTAATGTATAACTTAACATACTGTGTTAAAAACCAAAAAAATCTTTTCTAAAAAATGTTAAGTTTAAGGCAGTATATCAATCATTCTTCATGTAATGTTGATTATTTCCTTTTTTTTTATTTTGCCACACAACTTCTTACTCATAAAATATTTTGATTTTTAAATTTAAGGATCACACCAGGCAGTGCCCAAAGCTGCTACCAAAGACACTATGTAGAACCAGAAATCAAATGCAGGTTATCTGCATGCAAATATATATATTCCAGCCCTCTGAGTCATCTCCTGACTCCTGTTTTGATTTTTAAAAGCCATAATTTTGCAAAATTTTCAGGTTAAATATAATGAATTCGTAGTTTGGGGACTTTATGTACTTTTTTCAGGATTTTTTTTTGGGGGGAGGGTGCAAATGTTTTGTTTATTGAACCATACCTGGTTCTGTGCTTCTGGGTCACTCCTGGCCATGTTTGGAAAACTAAATGGTGCCTGAGATTGAATCCCTTTGTTTGTTTGATTTGGGTCATACCTGGTGATGCTCAGAACAACTCCTGACTGCACTTAGAAATTGCTCCTGGTGCTGCTAAGGGGGCCAGATGGGATGACAGGGATTGCAGTGCAAAAGCTTCCAACTGGTGCACTTGATGTCATTAAGATGAAATAAAAATCATTCAATTTCTTACAAAAAGCACAGGTTACCACACGTAAGGCAAATGCTCTACCCAATGTACTATAGCTCCATTCTCTGAGATGGAAACCTTTGAACTCTCATCTGGTGCCAACTTTCTTATATTAATCAGGGTTGTTTACCATAAAAAATTATATACCTTAAACACTATAGATATACATTTCTTTGTAGGTGAATAATAAAAATAAATTTTAAATGATATATTTGTCTTTAAACAAAATCAGTTGTTTGGAGGGAAGGAGTTACTATCCTTCAATGTAGTAACTCCTTCCCTCCAAACAACTGATTTAAAGGAAAGTTTTAAATACTTTACATGCCAACTAGTTTAGACTTGTCAAGAAAATATAGAACAGAATCCAACAGGAGCTTTAAAAATTTCTGTAGAGATAGTAAAGCAGGTAGAACTCTTGCTTACATTGAACTGTAATGCATAACACATGATACCTTGAGCTCTCTGCAAAATGGTCTCTGAATGCAGAAAGCTGTGAGCACCACCAGGTGTGAGCCCCACCCCACCTTTCCCCTAAAAATGAGTCTTACGTTGCTTTAAATAAAAATGTGACTCTAAAATTGCTTTTTTAGTGTTGAACACAGAATTCTTAAGTATGATTTTGGCAACAGCATGCCAAAGGCTGTGTTCTGCATATGGAGAATTTTTTGGAGGGGTTGGTTTTTTGGTATACTCCTGGCTATGTACTCAGAAATCGCTCCTGGCTTGGGGGACCATATGGGACACGGGGGATCCAACCTCCGTCAGTCCTAGGCTAGTGTCGGCAAGACAGAGCCTTACCGCTTACCCTGGGAAAATAATTTTTAATTGTTTTTCTTTTTTTCTTAGAAATAAGATAAACCCCTAGAGGAAAACAAAAATAAGATTCTTATCTGCGTGACATTTTGAAATGTTCAGATATGTCTTGAAGCAATCCTTGAAGGCACATATTTAGAGTCTATTAAGTTACAGTAGTAAGAATTTAATCTGAAATCCTGTGCTTTTTGTAAGAAATTTAATGATTTTTATTTCATCTTAATGACATCAAGTGCACCGGTTGGAAGCTTTGCACTGCAGATATTCTTTATACCTGATAGCTATTCTTCCTTGGGAATTTGTTTTTAGAATTTTATACTTAGTTATTTTAAGCTAGAGACACTTATATTTTTAGCTACACATTTTAGTCAATATACCCACTGTAATATCAGCACAGGGACTTATTACAATAGGCCTACAGCTCTCACAGATAAAGAACCAGGTTCTCTGGGTTATCTTTGTAGCTGCCTCCAAAATTCTAGTTAAATCTTTGTGCCTTGGGAAACAATGTAAGGACAATCTTCCTATAAGTTAACATTCACCTCTGGGAAAGGAAATCTATTTCTAATGCCCAAATATTATCAGTCTTTTTCTATAAGAGTATGAATTTGAACAAATGTTTTTAAATGGGAAAAAGATTTTAATCCCTGAAACATTATTCTTTTGCTTTTTGCATAGACAATATAACAGAGCTTAGCAAAATATTCAGATTGTAGATAAAGCATTCACAATTGACTCTTTATATATTAAGGTTTTTTAATACTTCAGTGATTGCATCAATTTTTTAATTCACAAAGTACATTTGGAATTTGAGTATATTCTTTTTTAAAGAAATATTTATGGAGAGTGTACTCTGTGCCAGTGCTGTTCTCTAGGTAAAGGCTTTTAGAAAGACTTTTAACCATCAAAACTAAGAAAAGTAGGGTCAGAGCAATAGAACAGTGTGTAAGGGACTTGCTTTGCACCCAGCCACCTAAGTTTTTTTTTTTCTTTCTTCTACCCGTCCCAGCCACCTAAGTTTTGATTCAACTGACCTGGCACCCACTAAGGTCCCAAGAGCTCCACGAGGAGTGGTCTTTGAGCTTAAAGCCGGGAGTAAACTCTGAGCACTGCTGGATGTGGCTCAGAAACTATGAATAAATGCATAAATAAGTCAAGAAAAGATAAGGAACCTAAAAGTCTAAACTTACAATATAGAGGCAAAGCATGGGTGGTGTGGTTTCCTAAAAAGGCTTCCTAGTGCTGTTTCACTAGCTGAATCCTGCTAGAATGACTTCAGAAGTCAAAATTTAGGATTTCTGTGAACTAAACAATTCAACAGGCCCCAAGGTAATTTACAAATACTTTTTCTTGGTCCTCAAACAATTAGACAATAAGAACCATCTCCTCTAATGCAATTATTTATTCACTTGAAAAAGTATGTGCTTTGGAATGTTTTGACATATATGCATGGGAATCAGTCTTAACAAACCTACTAGTTTTAATATTATATGATTTGACTACCAGGAATGCTCAATGTAATTTTAAACCAGGTTGCTAAAATTAGATGCCACCAGTCCTGTTTTACTTTGAGATATTCTAACCTTACCTTAGAATATTGGAGTCACTATTTTCTCCTTTTTGAGGGGTGGGTTGGATTTTGTTTTCATTCTTTTATTGTTTGTTTGTTTGATAGGAGATTGAAATTTTTTGTTTTCTTTATTTTTTATTTTTATTTATTTATTTATTTATTTTTGGAATTTTGGGCCACACCTAGTGACGCTCAGGGGTTACTCTTGGCTATGCGCTCAGAAGTCGCACCTGGCTTGGGGGACCATATGGGACGCCGGGGGATCGAACTGCCGTCCGTCCTAGGCTAGTGCAGGCAAGGCAGGCACCTTACCTCTAGCGCCACCGCCCGGCCCCCTAATTTTTATTTTTTTTTAATTTTAGCCATACATACTGCTTCTTAGAGATGATTGCCAGCTCAGTACTTGGGATCACTGCCAGCAGTGCTCCAGATTATCGTGCAGTGCTACAATAAAACTTAGGGATCAAGCATGCAAAACCTGAGCTCCAACTTCATGATCTTTCTTTTTGATCCTGGGTCTATATTTGGAGAAAGATATAGGCAACTTATCAATCGTTCAAATTAGTGAAGGAGTTTAAAAAAAAAAGTAATGAAAAAATTTGAAAATATTCATTTTAAAAAAAATGGCCCCAAACTCTAAAATACTGGAGCCCAGAGAGATAGCCCAAAAGTAGGGCATTTGCCTTGCACGCGGCTGACTCAGGACAAACTCGACTTGATTCCTGGCATCCCATATGGTCCCCTGAGCCTGCCAGGAATGATATCTGAGCACAAAGCCAGGTATAACTTTTGAGTGTCACTGGGTGTGGGCCCTCCCCGCCCCCCCAAAAAAACGTAAAATACTGACCAGGAAAAAGATGCTTCAAAGATATTTTTTAATACTTGAAAATTATCTGAGGGAGAGTGACTAGACTCAATGTACCTGTAACCCTAGAGATAGATTCTACAGGAAGTAAATATTTCTACATACCAGGAAGATGTTTCTTTATCATTCTGGAAGTAAATTGAGGACATTGAAAAGAAGTTCTGAGTACTTCCCACATTTAAACTAGTGTATCCAAACTTAGCAAAGGCAACTAAACATAGGTCTGTGGCTCTTCGTTTTTCTTCCAATCAATCATTATCTCTCCATCTGCTTTCATGGGCTCTAGCCAAAAAACTAGCCAGAGACTTTTTGGTCTCTTTGTGTTTATTCTAATGCCCCTCATTCTGTTTAATATTTTCCAAAGGAAATGTTGACTTCACGAATGCAAATCTGATTTGTTCACTACTATCAACTCCCTATCCTTTAAGTCTTGCTTTTGTTTAAAAAGCTAAACTCCCAGCTTGATAATATCTTTTGTAAATTCCGCATTCAATCAGGCTTCTAGCTCTGCAACCTCATTTGCTCCACTGAACTCTCATGGGCCTATTCACCTGAACTCTATCTAGCCTCCAAACATACTTTCTCTCACAACAGGGAGAATGTTTACTCGAATTCCTTTTACTTACAGCCTTCTATCCAACTGAGTTCATATTATATTCCTGGTTAGAAATTCAACTCTCCACACTCCTAACTAGCTTTAAATTTCTCTTGTCTCAAACAATGACTTTGCTAATAACACCCTTCTCATTTTGTAGCATTGCTTTCTGGAATTATTTTATTAATTCCCATCTTCCATATTATATGTGTATATAACTGAATACAAGCATATTGTGCTTAACATCTTTTTCTATTGTTGCTATCTTTAGGTACCAGTCACTATCACCTATGCATTGTCACATTTAGTTATAAACACTCTTTGGCTTGCCTTTAATAATAATAATTATCCCTATACATATTAATGTGTAGGGAGAACTCTTGGGGATTTACTGAATAACTGATTAGTGTATTTTCAAGAGAATTTAGATGACTATGTAGAAGGTTAGAAACATAAAAGAGATGAAAGACTGCAGTGATGGTTGGTAAAGTTCCTAGCAATACTGAGTATCATTGATTTTGTATATTTGATTCAACTTTCCATAATTGCCAGTAACTCTTTGTTATGATTCAGGGTCTTCGGAACTACCTATTGATGTTATTTGCATTTTGCATCATCTTGACTGGAATGTTATGCACTGCCTTTTCAAAACTCTAACAATCACAATACCAGCAGATGGCAGCAGTAGCTAAGAGAATGCCTCTTCTTGATGCCAGAAAGAAAGCTGAGAACAGTTCATTTTCTTCCTGCAAATAGATTTCAGCCTGGCATAGAATGGATAATTGACTTCTCCCTGACAGAACTGAAACTGAGCAAAAACTGAGTTTCAGTGTGGTATAAACAAAAATACTTCTAACAAGCTATTTATAAAGGTACAGCTTCACTTATGTTTATATTTTATATCAATTAATCTAACGGTGTAAGATTTACTACAATAAACATGTAGGGTTTCACAATGGAGGAAAGTGTGGTGTTCATATACAAAGAGTTTAGTTCAACACTCATTGAAAGAAGGAAGAGGTAGAAAAATGAGGAATGGGAAAAGAAGAGAAATGATTTACATTATAATAGAATTATATTTCAAAGACAGTCAATCCTTTGCTATAAAAACTAAATGTCAGAGTTGGTAACTAAAAGGACAAATTTATGATTTTTCAACAAAACACTTTGAAGCGGTAGGACCTTGCCCATGGTACCCAGTAATTTCAGGCTCTGTCTCAGGAATCACTCCTGGTGGATATCAAAAGATAAATATGTGGTGCTATGTTGTTGATCCAGGGATTGAACTTGGTTCATCTATGTGCAATACTTTATCTTCTCTGTCTCCTGCCCCTGTCACATGTGTCTTTATTTTCAGATATCATCTGATTCATGTCATAACATTCTTGTTCAAAATGCATTTGATTATCTATGGATAAAATTCATTCTCAGAAAACAAAGTATCCCAGATTTATTTATAAATTTATGCATATATATACATTCACATACACCTATACATTATTTAAAATTGGCCTTGAAGGGATTAGGAATGGATTTCCATAGACTAAACTGAGGCTCTAGTTTCTCACAGTAGAAGTACAAACAGCAACACTCTTTTGGATGTATAATTTAATATGTTTTTCTCATATTTACCTTTCTACATTTAAGAAGGGAGGTTTTCTTCCTGTTTTAACTGGTACTTTTCACTATCATGAGAAAATTGCATACAACACTGGTTTTGTATCTTTAAAAAAATGTACTGGCTAGTACAAAGTTGATTACAGAAGTTCCCCCAAACATTAAAAAATAATAGAACATCTAGTCAGCGATGAATTTCCTCTTTCCAAACTGAGATTATATCAGTTGACTATTCAGGGATACAGAAGAATAGAATTCTTTTTATGTGTGAACAATCTGGGGCCCACCTGTGTTGGTTTAAATCTCATCTCTTTATTGCATAAATTTGAATCTGTTCCTGAGCCCCATGTATCAGATTTCTCATTTATAAATTGGGAGTGATGATATTCTTATATGGTATTGGGAAGTTCAAATGAATTCACATTTGTCAATATGTTCAAGAATCTAGCCATTGGCAAGCATAGTATTATTCTTAGCTATTGTTATTATAAGATGTTTGAGAAAGGAAACAGGTATCATCTGTAGGTTATAGAATACCTTGTAGCAACTACCTCCTTTACCAATATAATTATTCCTCTCTCAGAGTACAATTTAAGTGCTAGATTCCCTGGTTTTTGATGAATTGCAAAGTAAACTTTAATTATAATAAAGTCATAAAACTTACCTTAAGTCTAACCTGAAATACCAATAATAGTTCTAACATAATTTGTCATTATCAATGTCACATTGTTTGAATGAACGAATATGATATGAAAACTTTTTCATTTAAAAGTCATAACTTTTAGTTATTTGCTAAAATTCCTAGTTTATAAACAAAACTTTTAATAAAAAGTAAAACAATTGGCAGAATAAGTGGGGGAGAATTCTTATAGGAAACATAAAGTGTATACTTCCCATGCAGCTGATCACACTTCAATAAATAGAATCACATCTCGTCCCCCAGCCACATGCACCACCAAGAGTGCTCAGGAGTAACTCTTTTTCATTTAAGTGTCATAATTTTTAGCTATTTGCTAAAATTCCTAGTTTCTGGTGCTAGTCATACCAATCAGGTAAGAATAGTGTGAGGAGGGGCCACTACGACGGCACAAGCAGTAGGGTGTTTGCCTTTCATGCACTAACCTAGGACGGACCTTGGTTCAGTCCCCCAGTTTCCATATGGTCCCCTAAGCCAGGTGTGATTTCAGAGTGCATAGCCAGGAGTAATCCATGAGCATCACCAGGTGTGCCACCCCCCAAAAAAAACCAACCAAACAAAAAAATGAATAGTGTGAGGAAAAACAACCTTCTTCAAAATGATTATTAAGCAAACAATTTCTTTGTCTGAGCCATTGTTAAATCTAAATTTCTTTGCTCAATTTTGAAAATTAATGCCTATATTGAGTTTTGAAGCTTTATTTTTCTTAGCCTAGCCAGTCAACTCCATGAGTTCACTTTAACTTTTTTTGGCCCTCCCCACTGTATTATTACCTTCTTCTGTTTATTTTGAAAGACAAATAGCCCAGCATTTTCCCCAAGCTACTAAATCTTTTACTCTTGATACATTTTCTTTTATGGTGGATCTTACTATTCAGATATACAGATGTCCTAACGTGGAGGCTCAGGACCCTTGGGAACTGAATTTGTGAAAAATATTATTACTCTTATAAGCCAACCTGTCAATTGATCAAAGAGCAGATATTCAAAAGTTGTTCTAAGCTCAAAAGTCCCAAGTGCTATCAGAAGGAATATCTATTTAAATAAATTAAGTAGTCTGATAGGGAGGAGGTAGAGAAAGGATAGGAAAAAAGACAAAACAATAGAGATGAGAGAGATACAAGCACGTCACATGATCAGGACCTGGTAAAGGAATGGAGTGTTACTAATGCAGACAGTGGTTCCTGGATCATCTGACTATGCGATGGATATTGTCTGGTGTTCTTGGAGCTACTAATTACATCCTTGTCTGTGTCAGTATTGGTGGAGTTGTAAAGCACACAGTGAAAAACTAGAAACCATGTACACAATTTATGCCAGTTAGGCATATTCAAAAAATTAAAATGATATGATTTATCTAAAAATTTGTATCTGTAAAATATCAAAAATTATATATGCCAATTTTGCTCACACATATGCTTATGTACATGTTACTTTGAACATACCATAATCTCTCTGTGCCCAAGTTATATCTCTGTAAAATAGGTTGAATTACACACACACTCACACACACATACACTCACACACACACACACACACACACACACACACACACACACACACACACACACACACACACACACTGTAACAAGTATTCTAATCTGATGTAGATAACTCATAATAAATAGTGCCAGGGATAAAACCAAGATCAGTATGCAATTCAATATAAAGCATTGAGTAAATTATAATAAAATTTTTTTAAATTAGTTTACAAAACACATGAAATGTTATTTTAGTTTGCATACGTTGAGATACATGAATAAGTCCTCAAATTACAAGTACATAAATAGCATCCAGTATAACTCATGTAGCCACGAATAAGTTAAAAAGTTTAGAATTGGGATCTCTCCAAACAGCAGACATTCAGCTTAAATAATTGGGGAAATTTTTTAGTCTTGTGAGTTTAAAATGAAATTTTCACATAAAACAAGGCACCTGCTTGTCTAGCTATTCATTTGTTTTTAATAGTTAATCCTTCTTTATGAATGCACTTTCAAATTTGTCCACCAGAGGCCAGTATGGGTTTATTGAAATCTTATGTTAAAGAATAAAATTTTTTTATTTGAACTTCGTTTCTCTCACCTACCCTTTTTGCCTCTTCTGAAATGACCTTGCCATCTACAGATTTTCAAAATACAAAACAGAAATAAATACTATTTTGTGTTTTATACAATTCAAACTAGTTCTTAATGTGCCATCTGTGTGTGTCATTAGATTTTCATTAACTTTTTACTTCTATTTGGATTTTATCACTTAATTTCCTAGGAGATAAATGTTATCCAAATATAAATTTGTTTTTAAAGTCACTTAGACATTGTTGCTTTAGAATTTCCAGCACACAAAAGTCATTTCACACAGTCATTGCTATTAACACTAGTGAATGTTACTTATGAAAATATTGCACTCATCCAATGAAGAGACATCATTACTAAATCATTAAAGTAAATGGTTTAGATATAAGTTTCTCTAATAATTCTTCATCTTCACTGACATGTTAAGCCACAGAGACCAGACACTATTTGCCAACTATGTTTGAAGTTCTTTTGCAATCGGAAATCTAAAATGTTTCCCAATAAGCTATTAATCCATCATTTGGATTTTGCCTATGGATCTATTTCTAGAAATATATGTCCATCACTAGTTAACCAAAGTAAGGAAGGTGTGACCTCAGATTCTTTTTTCATATAAACAACAGTATTATCTTAATAAAAATGTTTGTTTCAAATGGACAACAAGCCTGATGTTTATTTAAGATCTGATATGACTAGTGGAAAATTATCATAAAGCTAATTCTATGAAAATTGGAAAGTTAGGCTATATAAAATTGACCAATCATAAACATTTTCCAAAACTTCTTTATATTTGGTAAAAGACCCAGCAAAGGTCAATTAGAGTCCTCTTTCTTCAAAAATAGTGTCTCCATTGTGATCCTAATGAGAACCTGGGGTCTAATTCATATAGGTGTACAATCTGAGTAATAAAATGATCAACTTTGATATGTTAACATGCCATATTTCTTACACAAGCAGTAAGAAAATAAACTATATCTCATTGAATTCTATGCCTGCAGAGAGACAACTTGGCAACAGATACATTCCTACAGGAAGAATTTTCTCAAACTCTTGGCTCTCTCTACATCTGCAGTATTTCATGTAAATGTGGGTTTCTTTTTTATGGCTGTTGCAAAATCCAAAATGCCTGATCATTGCTAAAATTCAGTGCTTTGTAGGGTGATTTCTCTTCCAGAAGAGATGTTTCAAAACTGTAACACAGGAAGAACCATAATTTTATTCATCTTTTGGGTTATTTTACTGATTTCTGTGTCCCAGCTGTTTGACTTATTATTCTTAAGGAAACCCTTTCAGAAAAATTTAACAAATAGCAGGGCCAAGAAAGAAGGCTTTACTATTTAAGTGGCTAGTGATTAGAATTTAAAACTGCACTAACAGTTTTTCTTTCAACACTGGGGATAAAACTAAGAGCCTCACACAGGACAGACAAGTTCTCTACCAGTGAGCTACATCCCTTAACCCCCAATTTTTTTTGGAGGGTACTCTAAAATGGTGCTTGGGGAGCCCTGGAGGCCACTCGGGCAACTTTTAGCCACTAGTCCCAAGATTCAATGTGAGGTTCCAGTGCTGCTCAAACTGCAATGCCAAGGAACATCAGGGTCACCCTGAAAGTGCACGGAGACCACCAATCTGTACCATGAGGGGCTGGAAATCACTCTAGGTTCTGGCACACGCAAAACATAGCTCTATGGCCACTAAAGATGAAATGGTCAGAGCAAATGCCCTACCGCTGTGCTATTGCTCCAGCCTCAGCTCTATGGCTCTTTAGGGTTAAGTTAATGGCTCTTCTTTTTCTCCTGCCTTTCCCATTTTTGCTGCTGCTGTTTCTGTCATTATTGCAATGATCGTTGGATTTGGGGAAGCAATCCCACACACTGCTTGAATTGCTCGCACATTCAAGAAGAAAGGAAGAGAGAGGGAGGAAGGGAGGAGAGAAGTAAGGAAGAAAGGGAGGGAGGGAGGGAGAGAGGGAGGGAGGGAGGAGAGAGGAAGGAGGAAAGGAAGGAAGGAAGGAAGGAAGGAAGGAAGGAAGGAAGGAAGGAAGGAAGGAAGGAAGGAAGGAAGGAAGGAAGGAAGGAAGGAAGGAAGGAAGGGAGGGAGGGAGGGAGGGAGGGAGGGAGGGAGGGAGGGAGGGAGGGAGGGAGGAGGGAGCCAGAATTAAGCTCAGTACTACCAGGTGTGGTCCCTAATCAAAAATATCTGTTGAAATTATTAAGCTTGAACGTGCAGTGGTCCTCAAACTATGGCCCGCGGGCCACATATTGTATTTGTATCTGTTTTGTTTCTTCATTGCAAAATAAGATATATGCAGTGTGCATAAGAATTCGTTCATAAGTCTTGTTTTTACTATAGTCAGACCCTCCAATGGTCTGAGGGACAGTGAATTGGCCCCCTGTTTAAAAAGTTTGAGGACCCCTGATTACTGTAACTTAAAAATGAGATGTCTTCATTGTTAGCAGGTTATTGAATTCAACATACACCCATTAAATTAATTTGACTAATTATTATGTTTACATAAGCTCAATCAAATATTTTAATCTGCCAATTGAATCAGCCTGAAGTATTATTTTTCTATTTATGTGCTTTTGCATTTCCCATGGGTTTACGTTCTAAAGTTTGATATTGTATTATTAACTCAAAAACAGTTATTCCAGCTATATTTTTATTATTTAAAGGTAAAATTTGTAATTTTCACATTCTACTTTGTGTCCCAAGCCTCTGAAGTTTGGAAAACATATGTGAACATATGTGCTCCTCTAAGTTTTTCTAGTTTGTGCATTACTTCTAAAAGTGAGTTCCACGGATTAGCAGTCATTTTATTTACACAAGAAGACCTTAGACCTACTGAATACAGGATCTCACACTGGAAGAGGGAGTGAGTTGGTCATCACAAGATTGCTAAGCTTGGAACTCCGCCAAGTTTTAGTTTGTAAAGTTTCAAACCCATTAAAAATTTGAGCAATAGAAACAAAGAGTGAAAATCTGAAATAATAGTCTAAAAAAAAACCTGCATTCCTTTCTGTTAGCAATTGTTAACATTGTGTACTTTGTACTATTCCTGTTGTTCCTCCCTGTCCTCCTTTTCTCCTTGCTTCTCTCTGTCTCTCTCTCTCTCTCTCTCTCTCTCTCTCTCTCTCTCTCTCTCTCTCTCTCTCACTCACTCACTATCACTGTCTCCTTACTCCTCTCTCTCCTTGCTTCTCTCTCTCTCTCTCTCTCTCTCTCACTCACTATCACTGTCTCCTTACTCCTCTCTCTACCCTCCCTTCCCCTTCCCTCTTCTCTCCTCTTTTCCCACTAGCCAATCAGAGGCATCAAAAAAGAAATAGGACAAATAGAGGCTAAACAACGTATAAAGGGGTCTTCCCTGTTGGAAAGCTGCTGCTGCCACAGAAATAATACTGGCCTAGCCCAGTGTATGAAAGAAAGAGTATATCAGTAGAAAAGGCCAATAATCAAGTGGCCCATGCAGTTAGGTACATAAATGAGTGTAGGCAAAACACATGGAGAACCACTCCACCAATTCCAAAACACTAAGGGATACTACCCATGTCTAATATACTGAGTTTGAGTTTGTTGCACAGAAATAAATACCTGAATTTTAGTCTAAATTTAAATTACTCTGAATGTTAACATAATCATATTTTTGATTCAGAGTAAGTTCAAGTCTCTACATTAAATTTAGCTATCACATTTCTTTAAAGTTTTTTTTATTTATATCTTTCTCTATTATTTTTGTCTTTAATTATTTCATCCCTAATTGTAATGACTATTGTTAAAGAATCTAGACTACTGCTTTTTTTAAATAGCCTACAATGTTGATTGGACCAACTATTTTCTTCTTCATAGCTTCAGTTCAAAAACTTAGCTTGCATTACGTCGAGAGGGATGATGATTAAAGGGAGTATCTCTCATCAGACTAGTACATCATACAAATGTACACTTTGAGATTATACTAATATTGTTTTTCTAGAAAATTTAACTCAGTGGCTATGGTACCCACACTGATCTCTGCTTAAATAAATTAGTATATCTATGACTGAAAAGAGGGCAGTTAGTTTAAATTTTATCCTTAGCTATATATTTTTTTACCTAATAATATTCAGAAAATTTCCTTACTCTCCACTCAGTCCTTTTCAAAGTATACAAAGGAATATTTTGGTGGGATTCAATGTGTTAAGATCTATTTTAGTCACTTCTAGGTTTGATATTTTACTTCCTCAAATATGATGTGTAGAAACCCCTGAGAGCCACCATCAGTGTTTGTATAATTCCTTGTTCTTTGTCACATTTACTCTCCTGGTACCTCATCTGACCACTCAGCACATATTTCACTTCACATTAATCTGCACCAGACCTCACCATTATTTGAATATTCATTATATAATAAAAACTAAGTTTACTGCTATCTGTTAAGTCTCATTTCTAATAAACTTGAAATTTTCTTATATATCATAGTCTCAATCTCTTAGATATTTTATGCTATCATATTTTCAACTGGGACATAGTTTAATCCAGCTTTCAAATAAATTTTCAGAATGCATCACATTTGTAACTTGGAAGCTATTTAAAATACCTCTATGTCATGATAGAAAAATAGAGATAAATAATACAAAACTCCCTATCAGCACCACCCAGATTTCACAATGTTGAACTGTTCATTACCTGCACAAGGTAACCACAAGTGATGATTACCTATTGAACAATTGAAATCTGATTAGTGTGAGGAATTTAAGATTTATATCAATAATACTTTAATAGATGCAGGTAAGTAGTTGTTTTTTATACTTTTAATTATAGGGCTAAAAAATTTACTCATTTTAGGAATGGGTCAACCAAGGCTTCATAAAAATTTTAAAAAGCAAAGCCAAAAGAAAAGTATGCAATGCAAAACAAATCCAGAGAATATAGTGTATACCCTGCACATTTTTGTTAATTTTTCAAATAATGTATTCTTGATAACCTAATATACTCATGTATAATAACTGTTATTATTTTGAATACTTACCATGACCCATATATATGTCCTAAATACTTTTCACTTATGGAAAATCATATAAAATAAATTAATTGGCTTCTTCCTCCATTTCCTGACATCAAGCTCTTAAAACTTTGATACTCTCTTAAGTGGCTGGAACCTAGGAACATTGTTTATTGAATTATTTGGTTTGACCTAGGCCCTGACACAATATCATAAAACACTTGAAAATCCCCAAGTGATAAGAGCCCTGGGAACATGTTGTGCTTTATGTGGTAACTGAGTAAGTTAAATGGGGAATAGTCACCACAAAGACCAAGCCATGTTTTGAAGCTTGAAATTTTAGCACCAGCTCCCATTTCTCCAGAGAAAGGAGACAGACTAGCAATTAATTAATCATGCCTTAATATTTTATTGTGTCAACTTGAAGAAGCCTCCAGAAAAATCCTAATAGAACAGTTTTCAAGGAGTTTCCACACTGGTGACTCTTCAACATAGGGAGAGTGTGATAAACCTCAAATTCTTGGGAACAGAAGTTTATGACTTGGACTCTGTTTGGTATCATCTTATTTATTTTTATTGGATGTTTACCTATGTTTTTTTTATGTTTTTCAATAAGTTGGAAAATCTTAGCTTTTTTTCAAGACCTATGAAAACTTGGGAAATTCAGCTTAAGTTCCATAGAATCTCTTATTTGTCATTAAGTGGATAGAAATTGTAAGTAAAGGGTCCAGAGTGGTGGCACAGTGGTAAGGT
The DNA here is from genome assembly GCF_024139225.1 of Suncus etruscus. Lineage (NCBI taxonomy): Eukaryota > Metazoa > Chordata > Mammalia > Eulipotyphla > Soricidae > Suncus > Suncus etruscus. Next base: position 104,538,201 of record NC_064850.1, on the reverse strand, counting down.
GTTTGCCTTGCCTTGCATATGGCTGACATAGGACGGACCTCGGTTCAGTCCCCTGGCGTTCCATATGGTCCCCCAAGCCAGGAGCAATTTCTGAGCGCATATCCAGGAGTAATCCCTGAGTGTCACCAGCTGTGGCCCAAAAACCAAAATAAATAAATAAATAAATAAATATAAATAAATAAATAAATAAATTGTGGATAAAATTGGGAACCTACTACTTTGAACTTCACCTGAAGTAGGGTAATGACAACCTTATGAGACTGGGCTCTTAATGCCATCTACAGAAGATGATGTCAAAATTAAAATAAGGGCTATTCAGCTGGTATCACAAGAATTGTTTAATGTATGAGAAAATGAAAATGCTTCATGAATTTGGGAATTATGGTGTTAGGGGTGAAGTGGTGAGTGGGAGATGTGAAAGGTTAAAAAGCAGACGTTCAGGAAAGAAACACAGTTGTGAAAAACTGGGAGCTTACAAACTTAAGAGGGAGATAGTTTTATCCCCTGTTATATGAATATTTGATCCTCACAATAAGTCTATATTCACTATTAATTTTCTCATCTGACAGAATAAGCAACTGAGTGATAATGTAAGTCTAGAGCTAATAGTTTTAAGAGACAAAATTCATGTTTAGGTTGTCTGGCTAAAGAACCTTGCCCTAAGTACTACCTTATATTGACTAATGACATGCAATCACCATTTATGCAATAACTACTACAATTTAATATAATTTTGGAAAGCCTGAAAGGCTTTGGGTAAGGGGAAATTATTTCATTTCACTTTGAATAAATGGCTTACTTTATAATATCTTACTAAAAGCAAGCCCTTTTAAATAATAATATACTCAATGGAATAAAGAAATCTTGCAATTCACTGAAACTGGAAGATATCTGTTTAAGTGAAGTAGTACAGAAGAAGACAAACAAACACATTAGTTTTTTCTTACCTGTGGTATACAGAATAAGTGGATGAGGGAATGAATTGTATTAAATGAATACCTAGATCATCTTTAACCCCAGAATATAGGTAGGAAAAGGACAGATGAGAAAATAAATTGAGGCAGAGAAGAGGAGAACATGAAGCAATGAGGATGATGATTGGAGATTTGGGGTTGGCGAGCAATTTGTCAAGAGACTCAAGTACAAAGGCAATGTAGAGAAGTAATATAGCTTAAAGCTAAACCACAGAGTCAACAACACTGAAAATGTGAGATCCAAACTACCACCACCAAAGAATGTGCCTGGAAAGCTATGGGAATGGGAGGGAACCTGGGGGCGGGGGGACTGTTAAGCAGAAGTCGACACTCATGGTTTGGATCAGTGCTAGAACATTATATGTCTAAAACTCCACCATCAATAACTTTTTAAATCATGTTTAATTTAAAATAAAAACTTGCTGCGGGGCCGGGCGGTGGCGCTAAAGGTAAGGTGCCTGCCTTGCCAGCGCTAGCCTTGGACGGACCGCGGTTCGATCCCCCGGTGTCCCATATGGTCCCCCAAGCCAGGAGCAACTTCTGAGCGCATAGCCAGGAGTAACCCCTGAGTGTTACCGGGTGTGGCCCAAAAACCAAAAAAAAAAAAAAAACTTGCTGCAAGAAAAGCAGCCAAATCATAAACAAGACAGATTAAACATTCTCAAAAGTATTTGTGAGGGATGAGGAGACAGCTCAAAGGGCTGCCACACATGCCTCAAAAGTTTGCCACACAAACTTCCAGATGGGAAATTCAGGGTTGATTCTGGCACTGTCTGTCTCCTAAGCATCACTGGGACTGTCAAACACCAAGCCAGGAGTAGCTCTTGAATATCATCAAAAACTAACAACAAAAATATTTGTCAAAAGAAACAAATAGAAAAGACCCTATTGTTTGTCCAAAAATAATCTTGTTCAGCTCTTTTTGGATGAAGAAAATAGAAAAAGTGTTTGGTGGTGTCTTTCCTGCTCATAAATTTGCTATGTGTGATTTATGAAAGTTGTTCTTGTTATAGCATTTAGAACCATTGCACCCATGGGAACTGTTTTATTAAAGCACTGTCGGCATTTGAAATCAGTGTTTAGTGACTAGAATAATGTATTTACTGACTTTTATAATTTTACAGAGCATAAATTAATTTGCACAAAATTAGTTCAAATGAAGCCAATCATAAAGAGAAACAATATCAAATAGGGGTTGAACATTTTAATGGAAAAATATTTGAAGAGTTGTCGACGTTTTTAATACGATCCCAAAGGTGGTACTACCAACATTTAAAAAATTTAAGTAATTAAAACAACTAGTGTCAGAAGAAATTAATATCCTTAATATCCAAACAAACATCTTGTTTTACTATAATTCCATAGTCCTTTTGTAGCAAGGATGCCTTCTTATATGTTTTATTTTAAACTGTGTCAGAAACAACTATTGAATTAGTCCACACTTTATTTTATAACTTCAAGAGTCTGGTTCTACTATCAATCAACAAAGTCAACCAAGAAACAAGATGGTGGGCGGTTAAAACACTTATTGGTAACAAGTCAGCCAGTTGGAAGACGATTGATCACCTCTTAGAGACCAACTGTCTAGCCTGCATGATCACACTAATTTTATACAAAAAAAGAACTTGGAGGCCGGCGCTATAGTGCAGCAGTAGGGCATTTGCCTTGCATGCAGCTGATCCTTATGGATCTTGGTTTGATCCCCGGTGTCCCATAGGGTCTCCCAAGCCAAGAGCGATTTCTGAATGCATAGCCAGGAGTAACCTGAGCATCACCGGGTGTGGCCCAAAAAGCAAATAAATAAATAAATAAATAAATAAATAAATAAATAAATAAATAAATAAAGTCTGGCCAGAGCCCATCCAATTTCAGCCCTGTGCTGAAAAATGGTAAAGGCTGGCTAAATGTCTGTCTACCCAAGTTATCTTATGATGAATTGTTCCCTTTTTGCTTTCTTATGTGCCTAGCACATGTCCTATCTCGGGTAAAGGCATCAAAATTTAAAATGCAGTTATCTTGGTTGGAGAGATAGAGCAGGGGTTATAGCTCTGGTCTAGTAAGTGACTAATCCCAGATCCCCTGAGCACCACTTGCTATGACCCTGCCCCCAACACAGAGCCAGAAGTAATCCCGGAACACTTTTGGGTGTAGCCCCACCAAAATGCATTTTTCTTCTTTAACCAGGATGTTGAGGACTGTCATGTGCCCATCAAAGACAAATGTATTCTCACCTCCCAACTATAATCATAAACTTATCCTCTATTAAGAATGGTCAGAAAAATTGAGATTCTAAACTATAATTTGGCACATAGTTTAAAACTATGTAGTCTGACTTTATAAAACCTCATCACCTTGTTTTATATATGTTGTAAATATTTTATCAAACTTTATTGTAAATAATTTTTAAATATTAGAAAAGGAAAAAATAACTGTCACATGGTTTATTAGCATAAATTTTCTTGATGATGGGTGTTACAAGAGGGAGAAAAACAACTAAAATAGAATTCTTTTCAGTTCCTTTTTTCTCCATTAACTCCAAACTTAAACTCTGAAAATAATCTTTGCTCCCTATTACCTGTTTAGCTTTGATATCTTACTAGTTAACAATCCTACTTAGAACATTTACTTTTACTATTTACTAAAAGAGACTCTTTTCTGCTTTGATACTAAAAATTTACAGGTAAGTTTTAATTAGATTTGGGAAGTTTTATTAGAATTAATGCAAAGTAGTTTAAATAATCATGTTCAAGACTTTATTCATACCTCTAGTTTGCTAGTTAGCTAATAAAAATATGTATTTGATGTGAGAAAAAACAATAGTAAAATGTCCAGTATTGCCACCTATTCATTGAGTGGCACTCTACGAATTTAATTAAGGTAGTTGATTTAATTAATCTATCTGAGCCTTGGTTTCTGATTCTATTATGAAAACATTCACAATTTGTCCAACTGCTGATGAGAAAAGAAATGGCAAAGTTCCAGAGATGTGTCACACAAAGATGCAGAAACTGAGTGCTTATACTGGAAGCCCAGAAAAATAAAATGAAGCATCATTAGAGCAAGGTAGAATTCATAAAAAGAAAAAAAACCCCAAAATACACGAACAGCTGGGTAGCAGGAACAGAGAGCATAATAGCAGCTAGGAGAAGAAAGTAATGTCAAGATGTATGTCAGTCACAAGAAAGGAAGATAATGTACCTGTCAGAAGTCAGAAGTTTTCTTTCTGTCTTGTGCCAGGTGCACATCTTCAATTTCACTTTTTGTTTTCTTTTGTTTGGGGGCCATACTCAGTGATATTCCAGAGTTGCTCCTAGCTCTGTGCTCAGGAATCACTCCTGGCAGTGATTGAGCCAGAGCTCAAACCCAGGTAAAATGCATAGAAAGAAAACACCTTTACCTAATGTACTATTTCTCTGGTCCCTCATCCTGGACTTTTCAAAGTGTATGAGAACCACATCTAACAATGTAGTTTTACGAGAAAAAAGTTCCAATTTATAATATAAATAAAATTCTAAAATGACCAAACAACCCTCGTATAGGGTTATTTGAAAGAACAAGAGACAATGCTAATGAAAGCATTACTAAGTAAAATGCTGTTCAGCAACACTAAATACTTGTTACTATTTTCTCATTGTCCTAATCAAGGTTTCACTTACCTCGTTATTCTAGAAAATGTAAATGTAGGTAGTCGTCACATAAATTATTTTTTTAAATGTCTGATGCATAAATTAGAAGGGATTAAGATATGAAATAATAAAATCTCTGTGTTACTGAGGATTTTTATATATCTTATAACTTTTATTAACTTGTATTTTTAATATGTAGCAATTAGGCTGTCCTCATGCTAGATCAAGGACTAACAAATATGTATCGCAAAGTTAATCTTGTAAAATAAGAATTGGCAGTTAATCCAAGTTGTTTACTACTCAATACCTTGTGTTGCTTATGAATATAGTGTAAGGACCACAGCACCATTTATAGACCTGATTTAAACTCTAGTATTGCCACTTTTCTCCTTGGTAAAACTTGGCGTAATATACCATCTAAACTTCAGTTTCTTCTTCATTTGCAAAATGTAGGCTATACTACTTACAGAATGTTCATAGAATGTTCATAGAATGTCTAAAAATAAGAGTGTGTCACCAGCTAATTTTTCACTAGAAATCCACAAATGACATTAATATTAGTTAGACTCTTAAACAAAAAATTAGTTAGAGGCCCAGATTAGAGAATCCCACCATTATGTGCACCGATACTAGATTGATCCTGATTACATTGTTAGGTTTATTGACATTTCAATGATCTTCACTGATGAAATGTGAGGATCATTGAGAAATAAGAGCACACAAGATAATAAAATGGTGGGAGCCATTGAACAGAGGGACGCCCACAGCTGCAAAATCAGGCATCATAAAGTGGCATGTTATTGATAGAACAGACATGTAGAAGAAAGGCAAGAATTCACTGTATGAGAGTCCCTGCCTAAGTCAAAAATGAACAGGTTCTCTACAACAGTTCTGAAATATTGAAATTTGGACATGAAATTGGCCAGATTTGAGATGTCTCTAGATTCCATACTCAGACCTGAAAACTACCTCCAGCAAAGGACTGCCAAAGACTATCAATTATGGAAGAGGCCTCTTCCTCTCTTCTCATGCTCTTATGTCAAGATACCTCCAATTGTCTTTTGCAGTATATCACTTAGCCTAAAATTTCATCCTGAATTGTTGGGTCTTTCTCCAAGCTTTACTGCTTATTGCATTATTTCAGTGTTGACAATATGAACTCTACCCAGGCAAATAGCTTGAAATATTGACTGAAACATGCCCATTTAAAGGGTACAGTCGCCACTCTTGAGATGAATATTGACTTTATACTCAGCATCCTGAATCAAAACTCATAAAAGACAAATATAAATCATTATTTTAATGTGAGCTCTCTGTCATGTGAACCCTGAGAAAAGTTTCCCATGAGAAAATTGTCTTTCTTGCCCCACAAGAAAGGAAATCTTGTCATGGAGATGGGGAATTGTTAGAGATAAATCTTTGCAAACAAACATATCAGAATAAGTCATCTATTAGTTTTACCCCATATATATCTTAGTAACTCTCCCATGATATTCCCTCCTTGTGAAAATCTGTTTTCCCTTTGTACTATCACAACTCCATAGTTTTCATTGTAAAATGGAATATAACTTCTCAATTTATATTCTTTTGGGAGCCTTTATTTTTTATGTAAAAAGGCCTTCGTATATATGTAGACACAATATCAAAGCCAATTGTACAATTTGCATATTCTTACTGTAATGATCCTGACAGCTCAAGATGTTACATTACATTACACAACTGATAAAAAGTCAAGCCATTAAAATAGAGTGGTACACTACTAGATACAAGTGGAGACCACATGCAAAATGACTTACACAATCAATCAAAAGCAATCCCTTATGTATGAAAATGTTGATAAGCAGAAATATTTATGATGGATAAAACCAATGAAGTCCCACCTAAAATAAAATGAACAGGTAAGTTATTCTGATAACATATTTCTGAAGCATGGTATAAGCTAGGGCATTGGATATGGCTCGATTCAGGAAGCCTTCTCACTTTCATTGAAGTGAGTCCTCAGTCAGTCCTGCTGGCCTTACTTAAAAGTTCCTTTCTTCCTACAGGCAAAGCACTACAAAAAAAACTCTCCAAACACCCAGCCATGTTTCTCAGCTACATGGTCTTTAGAGCCTTCAAGATAAGTGTATTGTATCCTTTGCCCCCCACTCATTGCTAGGAGAGTTGGCACCATAACTATTATGGTGGAGAGAGAAGAAGGTTGGAGGTGTGAGGGTAGCAGGTACTCTAGTTAATTTAGTCATGTAAAATCTCATCCGCATAAGGGATAGCCACAGATTATAAAAATATATAAGTGGTGTTAATAAGAATATCTTGAAGGAGGAACACAGTGTACATAATTTCCTCATGGACTCTCCCCCCACACCACCACCTCTGGGCAGAGAACAGGAAAGCAATACTCACCCACATGGTCTGAGAGTAGAGAGCCAAAGGGACAAGAAATAGTGGTGTTAGAGGCCTTGATAGGCAAATTGTGGAGTGTTATTGTCTACTACTATACTACTACTATACTACTGGTCTATTATAGAGACCACATACCAAGAGGAAAAGCAAAACACAGAAGACAGGTATGTCCAGACCAGTGACAAGAGGACAGGGTGAAACAGACGTCTGGATATCAGGGAGACCAAAAACTAATTACCTAAACTGTATAATAAAGATAATTAAATACTATAAGCATCTGTCTTCTATAGTTAACTGTCGTTTTATATAGTTAACTTTCCATGAAGTTCTCAAGGACCCACATTCAGGAACTAGCTAGTGACTTAATGGCCCCTACAGAAGAAAGGTAGGGACTATTGAGTTAGAGAAGTACTATTGTGTCTACATGTGTTAATACAGTATGAACTCCCTATCTCCCTGTTTATTCACAAATTTTAAGTTGTTTTCACACAAAACCACTCTTGGTTTCTTTGCATCTGTTTGATTAAAACTTGGCTTTATTCAAAATGTAGATATTTTTTCTACTTACCATCTTGATTTACATTTCTGAAGCATGTAAACTCAGGATAGTCTCTTGTCCTCAGTTCCTCACCCAGGATGGTATCTGAACTTAAAAAAAAGCCTACAGTTCTGGCAGGCATATCTCTCTCTCTCTCTCTCTCTCTCTTTCTCTCTCTCTCTCTCTCTCTCTCTCTCTCTCTCTCTCTCTCTCTCTCTCTCTCTCTCTCTCTCTCTCTCTCTCTCTCTCTCTCTCTCTCTCTCTCTCAAAGAGAGTGTGATCAGTCTGGTTTGGATTATTTCCTGGGGCAGCCCCAAATGGGGTTTCCCCAGAGTAGGATCATGGAGTGTGGAGGCTTTACAGTTCCCCACACTAATAAAACTGTAAATTATATGCAGTTGCTTTGAGTAATAAAATCAAACCTTTTCACTTAAAGTGGATAACTGAGATCCTAAACCTCCTATTACTATGTACACTTTTATTTTGTTAACTTTTTGTCAGAATCTTACTTTTAATTCTTAGACTCACCATAAAGCTCAAGAGTGGATTGTAAAGGCCATTGCTCCTATACCTACTATATTTATAATAATTACATAAAACCAAGATCAGACTGGAGATTTGATTCAAAACTGAATAGATATGTTTAATACTTACATCTTCTCTCTCTATCTCTCTCTCTGTCTCCTTTCTCTTTCCTTCTATTACTATCCAGCTTTCCTCTGACTGACATAATAGACAAAAAAATCATAATGACCTTAAATTATTTTACAACAACTCTTGTAAGCATAAAAGTCCATTTTTTTAGAGTAATATTTTCTGATCTTCTAAGTAAGCGCTTTAGGTTATTTTCTTTATCTTAAAAGTTTTGCTATTCCCCTTAGTGTCTCAGCAATATTCCTAACATCTAATTTATTTTCCTTTCTCCATGAATGGTCTTTACCTTTACCCCTGCTTACCTCAAAGAAATAAAAGTCAATTTTTGACTAAAATTTTATTATTTTGAGACCTCTTTTGCCATAGCTATCCTATGTTCAATCCCCAGCACCCTGAATGATTCGGGATGTATAGGTTTACACCAGATATAGCCAAAAATATTTTTAATTGTATTTAAACAAAAACATACAATTTTGGATCTGAAATGATAATTCAGAGGGCATGGCATTAGCCTTGCATGTGGCCTACCCAGCTTTGATTCCCAGCATCGCATATGGTCCCCTGAGCCTGCCAGGAGTGATTTTGGAGCACAGAGCCAAAAGTAACACCTGAAAACTGCCAGGCATAGCCAAAAATAAAAATATAATTTTTTATGGCTTAGAATCTCATCATTTTCTCACCTTATGCTAACTAATTACATTAAAATTCCTTTCTGTTGCTCAATTATTCTATCAGACAAGTCACCTTAATATTGAGAGCCTATAAAAATAATGTCCCTGGTGATAAAGTTAGGGATGTTGAGAAGCGTATTCACAATAGAACTTTGTTTTTGATGAGTAGCAGGAGAGGTGTCTAGAATTATTCTTTTTTGCAGTACTTGTTTAATAGTTTTCTTCTTCTCTAGCTCTTAAAGAGAAAAGAAAATTAGACTGTGGAAATCTATGAGGCAAAGGGAAGCCTAATTACTACACCTAGTTTATAAGGCCTATATCCATTCAATGAGGAGAGATATAATTCCTGTAAAGGAAAGATCTGCTTCATGTAGCTGACTTTTGCTCATTACCCTATCACAGAAAGGCTGATTCCTAGTCTAGCTTTTACCGTATATGTATATTAAATCACCTGTATCACTGGCTATGTGTAACTCAGTCCCTTACACTTTCCGGCAGTGGAGACTATTCCCTTGTCCCAGGAAGAACCTGACCTTGGGCTGGTCCTCAGTTTTGGAAACACTTGTTAGGCTAGCACAGTACTAAGTAAACTCAGTGTTTTCCCATTTTTCTGAATGCACTTCTTATCTATTTCCTTTGTCAAACAATGCCAAGAGACATGCACTTTTAAAATGTCAAAGTCACAGGATTAAAAAGACATTGAATGTTTCGTCCAGGAATATTTTTTCCATTGGTAACTAAATCTTCTTTACCATTGCCACCCACTTCTGCAACTGCTCTACCACTTTTGCCAACAGCTTTTTTCCTACCAATCCTGCCTTTTAATATGTTTAGACTTCTGGGTAAGAACATTTTCCATTTTTAGCCTATAATGTATTAATTAGGGGATTGTAAATCAACGGCTGTATTGAGGCAAGAAACTGAACCTAAAGAGAGCTAGCTGATTTAGCAATATTGGAATATGATCTAAGGTGTAGTGAGTTCTTTGAAAATGGCCAGGGGAGCTCAAAATCGAGTGTGCTTCCTTCAGCATTAAGTTACAACTGTGAAAAGCATCAAAGCCATAGGCAGTTGGAGAAAGTAATGCACTAGCCCAGGTTCATTTAACAAAGGTTAAATGAATCATGATAAAATCAGAGCTAAACTTCCAAGTTCTGAGCAATAATTTCAGTGGAACCAAACAAATGAGAGACCACGGAGGTAAGATATCCTTCAGACAAGGATTTTGGAGAAGAGGCACTAAATGGCAGAGTAAAATATTGTTCTTCCATTGGAAAACCCTGGAGGCTATCTCTAAGCTAGAGTAATTTCTAAAGACATACAGAAACTGAACAATCGTTCTCTGGTTACCTATAAATGTCAAGCCCTGAATTACAAACTAGATTGCTTATCTCCCCTCCCCTCTGAAGGTGTTTATTGAGATTCCAATGAATATGAACTCAGATAACTTCATCTTTCTTACCAAAAGAACATGTTGACAGTAGGAAATTTTCTTTGTTTCTCCAAAGGAGATGGAATACATATCTTGCTCCTAGATAAGCTACACAATTCTCAAACTTAAAGCTTCCTCTCTGCAAAAAAAAAAACACAAACACCTTATTTACACTTGGAGGTTAGCTCATCTAGGTCTTATTCTTTGTCATACAAAAGAAAAGAATTGTGCCAAAAAATCTGAAGACATTATTGTTCTAAATACAATAATTTGCCTTTTTCTATAAATGTATAAGATGAATATGTATGGTTATAAAAGTTATATATACTAAAGGAATAGATAAGTAGACAATATTACTAGTGACAAATATTTTACATGATTATATAATTTTGTTAATAAGAGAAAGATGTAGTTTTCAGAAAATGATCTTTCTACCATACCTAATTGAAAGTAGAATATTATATAGAAAGCTAGTACTAAAGCAAAATGGATTTTAAAAATAATGATTAATTCACACATACAAGCATTAGCTTTAAAAATCAAACCTATTTATACTTTTCTTTCCTATAAAGGAAAGCCCTTACTCTCTCCCAAGGCATCTTTTACATAAATGTATTTAATTTCTTCATGATACTATTGAAATTAACAGCGATGTCTATGCATGGGACACTGAATTATTATTTTCTCTACCTTTGATAGATTTGGGCATTGTCTACAAAGTTATCGTTCTGTTCCAGATTTTTGCATTCTGGTTTCCTAAAGTATCAAAAAATAATGATTTGAGAGTGGTGTCCAGGGTTTTTCAACCTTTTTTTGTGCAAAGGCACACTTTTTGTTGTTGTTTTGTTTTGGGGTCACACCCAACAGCGCTCAAGGGTTATTCCTGGCTCTGTGCTCAGAAATAGCCCCCTGGTAGGCACTGGGCACCATATGGGATGCTGGGATACGAACTGCAAGGCAAACGCACTACTCCATGCTCTCTCTCTGTCCCCAAAAGGCACACTTTTTTTCATGAAAAAAAAATTATGAGGCACACCACCATTAGAAAATGTTAAAAAAAAAAATTTAACTCTGGGGCCGGAGCAGTGGCAGTAGCTGTAAGACGTCTTCCTTGCAAGTGCTAGACTAGGACCGACTGTGGTTGATCCCCCAGTGTCCCATACGGTCCCCCAAGCCAGGCGCTATTTCTGAGTGCATAGCCAGAAGTAGCCCCTGGACGTCACCAGTTGTGGCCCAAAAACCAAAAAAAAAAAATTTTTTTAACTCTGTGCCTATATTAACTATATATAAAGTAATTCCCTTGAATAGGAATCAAATAAACAAAGAAGTTATTTTATAATTACTTCATTATGATTTATTATTATTTCTATTATTATTATTATTATTATTATTATTATTATTATTATTTGTGAGCTGAAGCCGCATGCTTACGGATGGAATTGGAATTTTTCCCATGACACACCAGACAATATCTCAGGGCACACTAGTGTGCCTCGCACGGCACAGTGGTTGAAAAACGCTGGTTTAGGCCACATCTGGCAATGCTCAAGAATCACCCCTGTCAGCGTTTGAGGGACCTTGTGGGGACCACAAGGGACCAATTTGGCCACATGCAAGGCAAACACCCTACCCTCTGTGTTATCACTCTGGCTTCAAGAATTAATGATTTTTTAAGTTGAATTTGAACTTAGTCCTATACTAATTTCTTCCCTGAATGAGGAGTTTCATACTTTCTCAATAAACTTTTTTTTTCACAAATTTTTTTATTTGAAAAATCACAAATTGGATCAGGAATTACTTGGTATTGCAGCATATTGGTAGACACTAATTTCATGTGTTGAACAGCTAAAATTCAGAGTGCATCAATTTCCCATCATCAGTACTAAGAGACTGTGATGATAAAATAGGATTTATGCACATAATTCCTTCTGATTTAGTGGTCGATTTTACTTTTTAAATAATGTCATGAACAACATTAAGAAACTGTTAAAAAAACATCTTGAAGAAATAATTAAAAGAAAATAAAATATCTTTATTACATATTTTCTTAATTAGAAGGCAGCAAAGAATTATTTTTTATCATTTTAAGGATATTACTAAATAAATGGATTATTTTAGTGCATTACATTACAGAGCCTAGGACAGCCTGCTTATGTAAACAAAAACATTTTAATGAAAATTTTAATCTGGTTGTAATATGTGTTTACAATTCTATGGACTAATATTTTTAAAAGCTAGTATTGACTTTATAATAAACCTTATTTTTACTACAAAATATTAAGCTGAAATTTTTTTACATTCCATAAAATGTCTACTTTGGTATTATGTTTTGTTTTGCTTAAATATGAAAATTCTGAATTTTTTCTTTTTATTGTTTAATGTTGTTACCATATGCACATCAAGTGAGTAAAGGACAATTTACAAGCACTAATAGTTAAAATGAGAAAAACTGGTTTATTCAGAGTTTATCAACTTGAGAAGATTACAAATTCATGCCAATAAAGTCTTCTCTGTATGAACACAAAAAAAACTGTTTTTCTTTGTTGTTTGTTAGTTGTATGATTAGTTTTTGCTTTGACATACTCAATGGCTATTCTTAGCTCTATGCTCAGGTTGTAGTTGGAGACTTTCTGTGTTACTGAGGAATGAAAGTAGGGTTATTAGGTTGCAAGGCAAATACCTTAACTCTTTTACTTGGCCTATATTCAATAGACAACATTTATATAGATGGGGGATGTGGAACCATGTTTTTGGAAGACTAGTTATAGGTTTATTGACACCGTATTCAATAATTTCATTCTAAGGCTGATCACCTAAGACACACTTTTCTTGTGACTGGAAAATAATAAAGACTTCTAATTAAGGTTTTTTTTATTATAATCCTTTAGGACAAAATAAGGTGGACAGTCACATAATTTCAACCATCCCTATCCAGACAAGTTTTCTTTTTTTTTAATATTGTGTTCCACTCTCAATTTTGGGGCTGGCATCAGTCTTACAATTATTCTTAATTTCTAAACATGACAGTGGTTTTCCATTCTTGATGGTGATAGAGATTCTTTTTTAAAGGAAAGGTAAATTTTAAAATGTTTTAAATATCACTGCCTATGTAACATCACAGATTCCATGGACATTTGTATCCAGAGCCTTTAGCATATGAAAGTGGTACAAAGTCAAGTAGAGGGGCTCTTGACAGTGAATTTCAGGCCACCATAAAAATTGCTTGGGAACTGACTGAGGCTTCAAATAAATCTGCCAGGGTTGAAAGATAGCTCAATGGATGGAGCACAAACTTAGGGTGCAAGTGCAGGGGTCCCAGATTGTATCCTTGGCACTACATGGTACCATAGCACCTCCAGGAGTGACTCCTAAAGCCTATGTAGTGAGATTTGCAAAGCAACTTGTGTGTACTTTTTTTCAG